>NC_139974.1:38676921-38782660 GCF_963993115.1 Abramis brama
TTTGCACATTTACCACAAGATGTCAGTAACTCAAGCTAGACAGTGCAATAGATGGAGATGGAGCCAGAGAAAGAGAGAGAGCCCTCTTTTCCTCAACCGTGGCTTTGCTCTTGGCAGAAAACACTGCACAGCAACAGACCAGACTGCTACTCCTTTACATCCACTAGATAGGGAGAAAACGTAGCCTGTCACTCTCTCTCCTTCTCTGGCTATTCAAAACAAGCCACTTGGTATGTGAGACATCTTTCGAGAGGCCACACGAATGGCGTGTCACTCTCCTCTTACAGGCCATTGGAATATAACGGAGTGACAGACTGTATTCTGAGCCTACATTCGATACTTGTAACCCATGGTTGAATGAATTTCACTCTGCATTCCTAGAAAGTGCAATGAGAGGGACTGGATGAAGAGGAGAGTTTAGTTTGTGGGTTTTACAGCCTCCCAGACGATGAACTGAATGGCAGTGGTAAGCGTCAAGTCTGAAAGCAGTGCATTTAAAGAGATTGTACACCAGAAAAATGTACAAAAACTTGTATTTACCCTTTTTGGAGCTAGATGGTCTATAGACACTATTAAACTGTCATATTATGGCAAGAACAACAAAAGAGACTAATAAAGTGTATGCTTTTGTGACATGCTTTTAGATTGACATGAGAACGAGTAAATAATGACAGAATTTTCATTTAAAATGTCATCTGTCTGAGCAAATTTCAATTATCAGTGGATCTATGGTGATGCTGCATGCTTTTATAACCAGCTCACAGTCTTCCTGTATTCCCATGCATTCACATATCATGCATATGCATGACTTAAAAACACAGGGATGAATTAGGTTTATTCTCAGCGCCTCTTGATTTTCACATTCTGTCCATGCGTCAGTACAGTGCTCCGGCGCTGACACCTCCATCACACGGCAAAACAAACGGCAAATGATTTATGGCGATGGGTAGCTTTGAGTGACAGGACGGGGATGAGTAATTGCTGGTGGCTGCTCTGGCTTCCTCTGTCCCATCCTCGCTACATGCTGATGACTAATTACACTGCTAGATCCACAGGCTAAGCGTCTGCAATTACACCTGGCTTCACTCAGGGGGTCTCGTACACAGTCTGACACACATGGTGACACCCGGCGTTTTCTACATCAACCACTTGCAGCCCGACAGCCACATGTATGAATGCTTTCTGCACAGACGGAGGGGGCCTGAGGTGTGAGGAGAAGAAAGAGGGGGACATATTCAACATCTCAAAGTGAAGGTGAAAGGGAGCACAGTGGAATAAGGTGAAAGACAATTACTAATAGAGAAGGGATATATAGGCGACCACTGATAAGAGAACATCAACAACAATATTATTATATTAAAACTAGATAATTATAGAGTAATATTGTAATAATGATAGATAAATGAATCAATAAACGTTATTTTTTTTTTTAATTTAAATGCAAACCATGAATTATCATACACCGGTAACACATTCATTTTACAGTGTCCTTGTTACATATGTTACAGTTACTATAGTAATAACTATGCATAATTGCATGCAACTAACCCTAAACCAAACCCGGTTACACTTTATTTTAAGGTGTCATTGTTACAGTGTAATTATATATTTAAGTACTATTTAAGTAGGATCAAGATTTGGTTTAGGGTTATTGCATGTAATTATGCATAGTTTACTGTTATTACTATGTAACATACATAACAAGGACACTGTAAAATAAAGTGTTACCCCAAACCCTCATCCTAAGCCTAACCCTATAGTAAGTACATGTTGTTAAATAATATTACTCAGTACTTAAATGTATAATTACACTGTAACATGGACACCTTTAAAAAAAAAAAGTGTTTCACAAAATGTGTCTTTGTTACACTAATTATACATTTAAGTGAGTAATATTAAGTAACTACATGTATTTACTATAGGGTTAGGATTATGGTTTGATTGAAGATTAGGTTTAGCGTGTAATTATGCATAGTTTATAGCTATTACTATTGTAACTAAATGTATTCATCCCAGTGATTCATATCTTTTGATTCTGTTCACCAAAAATAATAATTTAAATGTATGCACTGATTAATTTAGTGAGTCTTTCTATAGGTTACAAAACTACACTGGTAAAGGTGACGAGTAATTATCTAAGTATTATGAGCAGGGCTGGGGAAAGTTATTTTCCCCAATATTGTAATGTGTTACAATATTGCCTTACTCACTAAAAAGTAACTTTTTTTTTTTTTTTTGATGAGTAGTGTGTTAAGTTACTTTTGCGTTACTTTTTCCTGGGCTGGACTTGCTTTGTTTGTTTTTTTAACAACAACAACAACAACAAAAATTCTATTTTTGGCTAATGCAAAGGCTCTTTAAAACCAAAAGTGAAATGAATAAGCCTCAAGCTGAAGGAATGCAAATTCACACCTTTATAGTAGCTCAAGCAAACCTTTCAGCTGTGCTACCATTCTGGATTCCAGAAGAATAGGAATACATATATTGCAATAAAAAATAAACACAAATGTGATGTTAATTCCTAATTATAAGTAAATACCTGCTGACAGAGGAGCTGTCAGTCAACTTGCGTTACTTATTTGAAAAAGTAACATTTTGCTGTAAATTTTAAATGAGTTACTTGTTACTTGAAAAAAGTAATCTGATACACGTACATGTAATGCGTAACCCCCAACACTGATTATGAGGGAGTCTTTGAATAGTTCACTCAAAAGAGCCCTTTATAACAAAAACACCACAACAGCACTCCTTTACAAATCTAAAGCTAAATGACTGATCAATGTACGTAACACGTGTTAAGAGCTGATGTCAAAGTCTCTCTTATTTCTTATCATTATATTTGATTAAATACAATGTTTATGAGCATTATTGTATGGCTATCGGCTACTCTGACCTCTTGGTTATTGAAAAATAACATATCAGTCAACCATTATACATAAGAAATGAGTTATATTTTCAAACTGAATACCAGATGTTTGTGCAATCACAGTTTGAGAGGGGGCGCTTAATTGCTTTCCAACCAAACGATCATTTAAACCTATTTAAAAATGTGTTTTGATATATCCGAGCAAAGCTGTAAATGATTCAGACAGATCTGTACATATTTAAAGATTAATCACTGAAGTCTTCAGATGTCAGACTCAGTCCCTGGCATTGTTAGTTTATAATTAATTTAAGCTGCACTCTTTTTAGAGTCCCAGCCAGGTCACATTAATAATCATTACTGATGTAAAATAAGGACAGAAGACATCTATCACCCATCAAGATCTGAGACTCGCCCACACAAGTTTCACAGGCAAGACAGAACGAACGAGCAAACAAACGAATGAACAAATGCAGCGGCTGCGACATGACTCTTAAATTTTATATAGCTCAACACACTCTCAGAGTGCTCGCCTTACGGGGTCATTACAGTCTGAATGAATCCTGATTAATCAGGATAATTAAATATAGGTATATAGGACATATATATGGACATATGTAAATATATATGAAATATAATCGGCTGTTCGGCGCAACAAAGTATCTAAGAACGATGGTAGTAAAAGAGCAGTATATCTCCTTTCGAGCAGACGAGAGAGAAAGAGAGAGAGAGAGAGAGAGAGAGAGAGAGGGGGCTCAATCCCTAATTGCAGTGCATAATTTAAGACGGCTGAATAGCAACATGCAATTTGTCTGAGATGCCAGCAAACATGGCAATGCAAGACACAAATGTAGTGCCTGCAGAATCCTGCATTATTTACTTCTTGAGCTGTTTAATTAAACTCTGTCATTACTCTTCCTTCCTCTTCTCCACACCTCTAATATCTCCTCCCTGCAGGACAGCATGAGAGCAAGGAGAGGTAGAATGAGACGAGGAGAGGAAAATGAGAGGCTACAAGAAAAAAAAAAATTAAAAATAAAAGCCCCCTTGGCATCACTATTTTCCTTTCGTGTTATTTTTTTATAACTTCCTGTTTGGGGTTACAATGTTTAAAAAATATATATATATATTATATGTACATATATATACATATAATTGCAGAATGGATCGATATCTGACAGATCCCAGCTGCAGATCAACATAATGCAGTATATACTGCATTATGTTGATCTGCAGCTGGGATCTGTCAGATATCGATCCATTCTGCAAATGGGACCCCAAATCCCAGACGGTCCCTTCACACCACCAAACCTGCAGGACTATTATAACTAAATAGTAAAGACAAAAATGGTGGAGAAAAACTTGACCAGGTACAAGATAAATTCGTATAGATTTTAACCATAAATCTGGTGATTAAGAAAGAAAAATCCATGGACATGTTAGGTCAACTTCCCTATACCTTACAAATATATTTACTGTGCATTATACTAGATGTATGTCCCATTTTAACATCCTTGTCTGCTGTCCCAGTACATGACATTGCTGATACACATAGTGAAATATAAGCACTGGGAATCATTCACCTGTAATAGACATACACTGTTTTGTCTGGATTTCCAACAGTCATGTCCACTATGATACTGCCCAGATCTGACCATAAACAGCACAGACATGCAAATAAATTCAACCTGGGTAGCTGTCATTTACCCTTTATGCACATGTTCACACTGGTGTTGTCACTGTGGACTTATAAAATGGTTATTTTAGTTGAAGACATGCTTATTTTCTTTGCAGAGAATTTAGTGTTAAACCCATTCAAAGCCCTACAAATCTGTGTTCTTCAATTAAAGGCTTAACCGTATGTTTTATGTAGCTATATAGCTTTTATTCATGTAACTTTATATGGCTGAGAGTCGATTGTAAAGGCAGAGGAGTCCATGAAACAATGGCCAAGTTAGAATATAGTGCTTATTTTTGTGTGTGTGTAATTATTCAGGGAGAGTTCTTGGCAGCACTTTCATTTGGCATCACAGTCAAGTTGCTTACAGGCACACCGTAAATTACACTCAGCAAAGTGTTTTCTTCATTCTTCCATGATCAGATATGTCCAGTGCTCTGTATTTTATTCTTCTGATACAGTAATGATGCAGATATGCTTATGGCATCATGAAAACGGGTCATTATAAACAGCACCCACCTCGTCCTGAAGTTAGCTGGATGCGGGTGTCCATCGTAGAGGGATAAAAAGTCATAGTCCTCCTCCACCGCGAATGACTGAAAGACTATTTGAATTCGGTTGCCCTCCTCTGCTACAATAACCCACGTACAGTTTGCCCCGTTCTGATATCCATATGGAAAACCAGGACTTTCAATGGTCCCATTCCTTCCTTTTAATGTTCCACCACATGTATATATGAAACCTGTGAAGCAAAAAGAGATCAGTGTTCACTAGGGTCAGCAGTGCTGGAGGCATCAGAAACATTACGTGTGTGTGTGTGTGTGTGTGTGTGTGTGTGTGTGTGTGTGTGTGTGTGTGTGTGTGTGTGTGTGTTTTATATTTAGGCAAGGTTGTGTGGAAAGTCCTTATATGGAGATGTTTTAGGTGTGTATTAAGATCTAATTGTATTTAAGTGTATTAAGACTTCTAGAATAATCCAGATTAATGGTAAAATAATACAATAATGGGGAAGTCTGCAAAAAAAGAAAATGTTTGTGCTCATAAAAACACCTGTATACAATTGTTAATAAATGAAATCCACGATTACCAATTCCTACAGTAATGCATTCCCATTTTTTTATATTATACATTTATAGATGTCTTAAATTCCATACCACTATGATAAATACATGTTTATGCACACTACTGTATCAAAGACACCATCACATTTCTTACTCAGCAGCTACAATCACATTCAACATGTCGAATCTGATTGGTTCTTGCGTGTCATGCCACACCAAGTTTAAACATTTTAATTTGTGAGTGAACTAGCCCTTTATTTGTAAACTAGGCTATACAGTTAAGTTGAGAGTGTAAGCTTGAGGATTGGCGTTCGTTCCTGACTGTTTTATTAGCCATTGTGAAACCATGACTTATTTCGAAGAGAATCTGTCTCACAAGCTTTGAGTGGAATTCAATAACATATTGAGTGAAGGAAAGCTTGTTTGTATAATTAAAGCAATCTTCAATTAGAAGCTACTGTCATGAGGCCAATGGAAATCCTATATTATACACAGAGGTGTTTTTACTCTATCGACGGTATTCATTTTGGGATAACTTTATATCAAACAATTGAAAAACACACACAATCATGCTTCCCATTACCAAGGAGTGCATTGTCGGTTAAAATAGAATTAAACTACATTTTATGATCACAGTCAGTGACAACAGTGAAGAGAATATAACCACTATGGTGCACATGGCAGCACCTAGGCAGTGAATTAGTATTCCTTTGAGCTTTGTAAGTTGTAATTTATTGCCACATTTTAAGAATTGATCTGGGTCGGCCTCAATCGGACTGCCATTTTGCCCTCTCTCACCCACGAATTCAACACAGGAGTGACTCAAGCAACCCAATTCCCACAATCCAACCTGATGATGAATGAATCAACCCAACCAGTTCTATCGCATATTACAACACAAAACCTGAGCAGTTTGGAAGGCAAAGTCTGTCCAGATCTAATCAACGGTGAGCTGCGACAATCATCTGGAATATTTGTGGGAATGTAGCCACAATGAACTACATTAACCCAGTATTCAGCTCGCTCACATCTGTAGGGTTTTCATCTGTCTGCACACATCAGTCTCTAAGCTTTAAGGTAGCAAACGTGTGTGAGTGTATGTGTATGTGTGTGTGTGTGTGTGTGTGTGTGTGTGTGTGTGTGTGTGTGTGTGTGTGTGTGTGTGTGTGTGTGTGTGTGTGTGCTCACTGGCCCTGGGCTGTACAGTAGACTGTGATAATCATCACATGCTCATGACATTATAGTCTGAATAATCTGATTTAACCTAGAACAAAATCATGACTCCAATGAGTTTCATGACTCCAATGAATGGTTAAATGGTTATATAAAATATAATACGGATGGATGGATGGATGGATGGATGGATGGATGGATTTTTATTTTTTCAAAATGATTCATTATATATTTCCCAAGCCTAGACGTGTGTACGATCTGCTTCCTGCCGCCCCTGATTGTTCAGTGGCCCGTCAGTGATTCAGTGTGAAGGGTGGAGGCCCTCCAGGCTCTAATTGCACCATAAGCTGCCATGGGAAATTAGCACCAACGTGGTCGCCAAGGAGTTTGAGGAAGAAGCACTCTATCACGCACACAGACACAGGCACACAGACACAGGCACACAGGCACACACACACACACACACACACACACAAACAATGATTAGTTGAGAGCGAGGGGACTGGCTGTGTCTGTGAGGAGGCAAGCCAGTCATATGGTCACTGATGGTCAGTTTTGTGGGTTGTAGATTTGCTATGACAACATCCAGTCGGTCTGACTTAAGATTAAAATTACATGACAGAAGGGAGATCTAGTAACGAAAGACCTGGTTTACTAAAATCCAACTGTTTTGCGTTTGCGATCTATCAGAATATGTGTGCTTTTTGGGTATGATGTATTATGGGGGATTTTGCTCAATTGTTTGACACATCTACAGTATAATATATTTAGTAAAGATAATTATATATTCATGTCATTAATAGTCTATTTATACCAGTATACGATATCTTCAAATTTGAAAACCTTGATATTCAGTGGAAACCCATTTTCATCATTATGATTGTAATACCTAAATCAAATTAATATCTGCGTATCGGTTGTAATGAATTTTCACATGCATTTACCAAATCTGAATGACTTTCGAGCATTATAAATCACTTGCAGATGCAATTTAATCTGTTTGCATTGACACCACACTATAATTTATGCATATGAAAGGACACCTAATCATATTCATTAAGAAAAAACATGCATGTGGTTTTGCGCATCTGAAAGATGCAATAACAAGTAAACGAAATTAGTAGATCACCATCAGCATTTTTTGTGCATGCATACTAGATAAACCTTTATTAAAATCACAGACTGTACAACGAATGCAGAGAACTAAGATTTAGCCTAAAGTGGAATTTACTGTTGCCGCAATAATTTGTGTTTATGATGCAATAAGAAATGCCACACTTGCTTCAGCATCATACGTAATGTATATTTTATTATGCATCTTTGTAGTGGGCTAGAATCAGGTCCGGGGATATGTGAGGAAATATTGCACTGCATACAATTATTACTAAAATATGAAAGTATTTTTCATTGCTGTTTTTAAGAACTGTTGCTCAATAAAAGCTACAATAAAAATAAAGAACAGCTGTTAGCTGTGCCTGCAAGTCTTAATTTGTTAGTTTTTAGGGGAAGATTAGATTTATATGCACCTACAAGCCACAATTTGTAGAATAGCAAGAGAAAAGTACAGTTTATCATTGACAAGAAGTACAATATTAGATGGCTAGCGCATTAGCAAAGCAAGTTTAGAAAAAGATAAAATTGTTAAAGCTAAACACAATGTTTTGAGATTCGCCATATGAATCAATTGTTTAAGTAGTTTGTGGTATTTACTAAGATAGTCTCCAAGGGACCATATCACATGGTTCTAGCCGTGATAAGATTAGCTTAGAGTAATTTAGGTTAAAGAGAAGTAAACGCTACACACAGAGAGCTAGTTTTCCATTGATAAGGAAATAAATCTCTTCCATTGCGAGTGTGTCCCCCTTATGAGAGTCCCCAGAGATGGAAGACAGCTGGAAGATCGTCCAGTTCTCACCCTTCCTTAAGTAAAAAGATTAATACAGAGATTTTAGCCCACTCAGTCTAATACTAAAGCTAAAAGAGCTCAGCATAGCATTTGAGAAGCTGCTGATAAAACAAACTGACATGACCATAATGAAAAAAAACCCAACTAATTAAGATTTACTATTTATCTCTCTTCTCTCCCTTAAGGGGCTAATTAACATGGGGGATAGAGGAGAAGTGTAGAAGAGCTGGCTATGTGGACTTAGGGCACCTACACATCTCTAGAAGTACAGAGAAAAAACCCACAAACCTACATTTTTCAGGAGATTATGTTATATTTGCTGTAGTTGAGGTGATCATGAGCTTATTGAGAAGAATCAATGAATCATCTGACCGCCTCTGCCCATTACGAACATTACAGGCTTCTTTTTTTAAGTTTAGCACAGAGTAAATGGGAATGATCTCAAAAGTTTATTGGTGATTCATGTTGTAGGGTAGAGAGTTTAAGGAGAGGATATAAGCTTCTTATAAAGGAAGGCGGTAAAATCTTGACTCACACAAACACAATGCAACATCAACTTGAGCCAGTGATCTAAAGGAGATCACTCACACTAATGAAAAGTTTGGAAGACGTATGCTTGCCCAAATTTAACTAGCCACAATTTATTTAATTTTACAAGGATTTAAGAAGATGTTCAAATAGAAACATTTGTTCAATATTAATTGTTAGCTACGGTGATCATTTATATGATTTTTCCACTTATTCAGCACAGTAAGCAGACATACTCATTTTAAAGACATGAAGCACAAACCCCTTTTTTCCCATTAGATATGTTAGGTAAACTATTACCTAACATGTAATTGTTGGATGCGTCCGTCGGGAATGCCAAAACCTCCAAAATCACACTGCAAAAACTGCTTTTCTTACTTTCCAGTCCAAAGATCAAAAACATTCTTAAATCAAGATGCATTTACTAAAGTAGTAAAATGCCATAAGATATTATGTCTTGTTTTCTGGGGAAATGAATTCAAATTAAGTGAGTTTTTGCTTAAAACAAGCTAAATTATCTGTCCATGAGGTAAGAAATATAATCTTGTTTCTGTTTGAATATTAAGATTATTTTTCTTACCCCATGGACAGATAATTTTGCTTGTTTTAAGCAAAAGCTCACTTAATTTTGATTATTTCCCCCAGAAAACAAGACATAATATCTTATCTAATTTTACTTATCTAGTAAATGCATCTTGATTTAAGAATTTTTAGATATTTGGACTGGAAACCAGACAAAAATACTAAGTAAGAAAAGCATTTTTTGCAGTGCACCACTATTTGATGGAGACATTTGCTAACAATCCAGCTGCCTTACACACTGATCATCTTGGATCAGCTATAGAAGCCAGTTAACATGTTCCAAAATACCCTAACATCGGTGTTTTGGCACATATTCGCTGGTTTCTATCTGGTCAAAGCTAGTCACTGGCTGGCCATCTATCCTCCACCATCTTGGACCAGGAACAAACCAGCTACTGTACCAGTTGGTGATTTAAATCCAGGGACAGGGATGAAGTAGTAGTCTAAAGCCAGGGACACACCAAGCCAACGGTCGGTTTTTTAGCATTGGCAGACTTAGTTTTTTTAGATTCAGTTTTTAAAACGCTGTCTTTTTTTTTTTTGTTGTTGTTGTTTTTTAAATTCTGATTGGCTGTTCAGTTTAGCGAACGAGTGATGAGCAAAAGTGATGAAAGCGAGCAAAGTCATGACGGCACAGACAGAAAGGCTGTTCTAATTTTACATCATCTAATCTGAGCATTCGAATGCAGAAATATATTCATAATCACATGAGCGGAGTGGAATAATGAACGTGAACAGCATGATTGATATTCAAAATGGTAAGCAAGAGCTGCTTTGTTTATGGTTTGTATACCTGCAGTCTTAGTATTGCTTTCCCTTTTTGAATGACGAATATAGACAAATATACCTGCTTAAAAAAGACAGTTATCTCCTTTACACGCAGACGTAGAACGCGCTAGTTGACAGTCACCTGTAGTCCTTTTGGTGTGTTCAAGCACAGATTTTTCACCGACGCGAGGCAACAACACCGTCGGCTTTCATCAGTGCTATTTCGTTTACCATCGGTTTGGTGTCTTGGATCAACTAGGAACCAGTTAACATATTCCAAAACACCAGTAAGCTGTGCTTTGAAATATATTATTTAGTTTCTAACTGGTCCAAGCTAGTCGTTAGTTAGCCATCTTGAAGCAGCAACAAACCAGCTACCAGTTGGGGAAGTAGTAGGCAGTTAATGACCAACTTGGACGAACTAGAAACCAGTGAACATATTCCATAACACCTGGAAGCTGTGCTTAAAAACATATTGGTTTCTAGCTGATCCAAAGTAGTCATTAACTGTCATCTAAGGTGGACTATCTTGGATCAGCAACAAACCGGCTACCAGTTGGGGATTGAGAGGTAGTCAAACTGCTAATGACACCAGTAAACATGTTTAAAAACCTCTGGAAGCTGTGATTTGGAACATTTTAGATGGTTTCTAGCTGGTCTAAGATGGTCAAAGTGCCACTAATAATCTGCTTTCTTCAAGTGTTTACCACTTTGTGCATATTATTATATCTACACACTGCTAATTGCTCATTTTCTTGAAGAGATAGAAGCATGTCTTGGTCTTTTCTCAAGCTGTTTGTTGATCCTGACACTATGTAGATGTTCACGCTAATTACTGAGGTGTGAGGCGAGGCGGTATGCTCTTCCTCTCTTCTAGCACCAGGTTTCATTGGCAAAGATTTGTCTCTTTTTTACCTTGGCAGCTGGCCAGTCTTTTCTCTTTTTCTCTGTCTTTCGCTCGTGCTTCCTCCTGCCACCCCATATTTACAACAAAGGCTGGCGCCACCTGGGTCAGCATTTCCACATCACATCTTTCTTACCCCTAACAATGAAGCTGAGTAGTCTGGCAAGACTCTGGCTTTAAAACAGAAAGAAATAAAGAAAGATCAAGCTCGTTTTTACCCAAACTCTAGCCAAGACCCCTCTTAAACAAGACCTATCTGTACAATCCTGTATCGATTTGAATCTGCTTTAATTCCTTTTGAGAGCATTTAGCAGTTTCTGCATTCAACCTGAATAAGAACAACTGAATTTGTACAATAGGGTTGGGATCGATTCCATTTAAATTCAGACAGTTCGGCTAATGCACTTGAATTTATTTTTAAATTCATTTATGCACTAGTAAGTGATGTTTGAACATGGAAAACGACAATAAACATTTCAGTTTTTATACCTAACATTTTGGACACCGATCATCTGGTAAACCAGCATGCATCAAAGTAAATACAACTGTAAAACTGTAAAGACAACTATAATTTCGTTTAGATCATAAAAACTCCCCCAAGCAAAATCTCTGATGCCTTGAACCTGGTAAATGTTGGTCAATCAGTGACTATTGTACTCTGATGCAGCTGAATGCATTCAGTCATAGTTGCTCATTTATACAGTAAATGCTCAATGAGGTTTATTGCTAAATGTAGCAGCACTGTCACATTTATAGCACATTTCATTGACAATAACACTTTACTTTAAGCCTTTATATATAGTGCATTATAAAAGTATTTTTTAATTATGCTTTGTAATGCACCTTATAATGCATTGTTTGGTCTCATGAATAATTGTAACCACAGTTATAATACATTGTAATACTTATATATTCATTGAACACCTAATGCATTAAAGCCCATGACAAACAACCAGATGTAATCTGCATTATAATCTGCAAATATTATAATGCATTTTAACTTTAGTTGCAATTATTTATGAAAATATATAATGCATTATACATAAAGGCTTTAAATAAACTATGTCACAAAAAAAAAAACTAATCAGATGTTAATGACTATTCTTTTATTTTTAAAATCAACACAGAACTTAATCCACAGGTAAGTAGAAATTTGCTAATCTGCCAGAGGACTTTGGATGCCATATTATTATTAGACCTCAAAGAAAAGCTTTTCTACAGATAAATGAGATTTCTAAAGGAAGCGAGGCTTTCCCTTTAATTAATTATTAAACTGCACTCCCCAATGACCAAGTCTTCTTAAATGGAAAGGTCAGATGAAAGGAATATTTTATTCCCATTCCTTACTTCTAATTCTCAGTAGACCTGAAACAATTGCCCCATCACAATGAGTGAGAATATTCCCCATCCAAATATGCTAATTACAGTATTACAGATATATAGTCTAAAAATCTAGTGAGTTGTCCGAGTACAAAGCATTTCATGCATGCCACATGTCAAATATTGACTAGTATTACTGATGCATAGCCCATATAATGCAAATTAGCACACTAAATTGAGACAGATCCCAAATCATTTTTGCCTGTATAAAAAGAAGACAAGTCTTAATGTCTTTAAAGGTCTATAAAATAAACTATAACCAGATATAGTCCTTCAGCACCACGTATGGCTCCAAAATAACCGTGGTCTAATATGAGGACTGAATCCACAAGACAAATCAAATGTGTCCATTCTAGCAACCAAAACAACACTGAAGTGTTCACTCCTGACCTGAAGGTGTTGCTTTTTCACATCCCTCCTTAATATTTGATAGGGCTACCAGAATATGTCTACTATGAAGGCGTTTGTAAGATTTTAGTGTATGTCTGTTACAACTAATCAGCAAACTTATTTTGACATTCAGATTTCATGGGGAAACTGTCGTCACCGGATGAGGGCAAGCTCTCTTCTTAATGCTCGACTAATATGACAGCAGTATCCTCAAGGTAGGACCTATGATTCAGAGGATCTTGAAGACAAGATGAAACCAACCTGAAGGACGTAAGAAAAACACACCTGAGAGCCTGAAGAGAGAGATCCTTGGAGAGAAAGCTTGATGTACTTGAGGAAGCCGTGAAATGTGGAGTTACGAAGGGAAATGTGTGTGAAATGCACACAGCTGTTTTTGTACCAGCGTATCTTGATATCTCTAGGTTCCTCAGTTCCTATAGTTAAAAAAGGCACACAAATATGTGCCTACCAGGGTTGTGCAAAATTCAGAATTGGAGAACTCGGTTCCTTTCGGTTCATTTGTTGGGATCTGAATTGAATTGTCCACACACCATAGGAGGTTCAATTGGAATGAGAGGAAGTGGAATTTACTGAATTGTAATTGCAAAGAAGTTATAATTGCAAACAAGTAATGCATTCTGGGAAATTAAGTGTTTTTTCCACCCCTATACACAAAAGATGTCTAAAGGTGCGGTCACATTTACCGTTACTCAGCGAATTTTTGCAGGCAAAAATGTGTATAATCTGAAGTTTTCAGATGAGCGTACATTTACATTTAGATTTATGCATTTGGCAGACGCTTTTATCCAAAGCGACTTACATTGCATTTCAAGGTACACATTTACATTCTTATCAAAGCGTAAAAAACAACCTTTTGCCCCACTGCCCCATAATTTCTGTCTGGATCTCTTAAATGTCACTGATGCCAGGCCCTCATCATCACTGCGCATCCCCCTTTTGCACCGGCACACAATCTACACTGACACATGTCACTGAGAAACAAAGTGAGCGCCTAGCAATATATAGAATGCATTTAACCCCTGCTGCCACGCACAAAAAGAACATTTCTTGAGGCGGTATGAGTGAGACAGAGAACGAGAACGATGACAGATCAGCTCCCTCAGACAGCATGCCGTTAGCATGAGCGGAAAATGGAGAGACGGACGAGGCGGAGGAGAACTGATCAAACTATCAATCACAGGCCAGATAATGCTATTGGAACGCGGTGGCGAGGTGGTGTGAAGAATTACACGAGAGGTCATACATCACGTCTGTCTGGTAGACCGAGCTTTGTTTGTTGAGTGATAATTGTTGGGATTAAGCGTCTACTGTCACACGAATTAAGAGTGAAGACGCACAGTGGGTCACACATTTGAGCATGCCATTAATCACAATGATGGTCTAAATCATGCATGTAATATGTATCTTGATTGGATCCATAATAATACAAAACAAAAGCTATAGGATTACAGTGTTTGGCACTAGAGTTTGGCAACATTAAGCAGGGTTTTTATTATAGATTGCTGAACAAAGCGTTTCAGTAATTTGCTAATTTAATAAAGTCAAGCACTCAATCTTTTGGTCCTTTCTCATGTAGGGCCCAACTTATTACCAAATTCTGCTTTATTGTTCTGAAATTCAGTAAGTTTTATTCAATTGTATCATGACAACTGTCTTATCAAATGAATTCATAAAAATTCTAACCATATCATTATTCAAATCAAAATATAATAATTTAGAATAAAATGTGAGCATTGCATTTTTTAATTATGTGATACAGAGTTTCACATCAAAATCTAAAATAATATTATTGTTATAGACACAATTTTACTGTACATTTCTTTACTGTCTTTCTATAGAATAGTATTTTATAATACTTTTTCAGTATGCATGTGTTTAGAAATGACCTGAAATCTGACAGCACCTCCGGACAAAGAGTTCACATTCACACGAGCCGCTGTACGCTGGGAACACCACGAGCGTCATGACTCATGAGCAACATGAGCATCATGCATGCTTGAGTATGTAGATTACAGAATGTGTCTTTGAAGAGATGCACCACAGGGGTCGGGAAGATTTTTTTTTTTATATATTAAAAAATGTGTTTTATGTTCTAAGGCAATGTAATTTATTCCTGTGATGCAAACGTGGCATGGTTGTTGGTGCCAGACTGCGCAGAGTATTTCAGAAACTGCTGATCTTCTGGGATTTTCATGCACAACAGTCTCTAGGGTTTACAGAGAAGGGTCAGAACGAGGAGATATCCAGTTCTGTGAGTGAAAATGCCTTTTTAATGCCTAAGGGTCAGAGGAGAATGGCCAGACTGGTTCAGCTGATAGAAACGCAACAGTAACCCACTTGTTTCAACCGAGGTCTGCAGAAGAGCATCTGAACACACAACACATCAAACCTTGAAGCAGACGGAGTACAGCACTATAAGAAACACACCGGTGTCACTCCTGTCAGCCGAGAACAGCAAACTAAGGTTATCATTCACACAGGCTCACCAAAACTGGACAATAGAGGATTGGGAAAACGTCTGCTGATCTGATGAGTCTTGATTTCTGCTGAGACATTCAGGAAGGGGCAGAATTTGGCATAAACATCATGAAAACGTGGATCCATCCTGCCTTGTATCAGCGGTTCAGGTTGCTGGTGCTATAATGATGTGGAGGATATTTTCTTGGCACAATTTGGACCTCTTGGTACCGGAGTATTGTTGCTCCTTTATGACCACAGTGTTCATCTTCTGATGGCTAAATCCAGCAGGATAACACACGTCACAAAGCTCAAATCATCTCAAACTGGTTTCATGAGCTCACTATACACACAGTTACCAGATATCAATACAATAGAGCACATTTGGGATGTGCTGGAACGGGAGATTCACATCATGAACGTGCAGCCAAAAAAATCTGCAGAAACTGCATGGTGCTTTCATGACAATATGGACCAAAATCTCTGAGAAATGTTTCCAGCACCTTGTTGAATCTGCCATAAAGAATTAAGGCAGTTCTGAAGGCAAAAGGGAGATACCTAGATATATATATATATATATATACACACATAGTTTATGAATTAAAAAATAATAATATTTCATGAAATAACTACACTTTAGTAATTGTGATTTAATTTGCATCATGGAAATCACATGGCCCTATTCGTTTCTCTGCTAATTCAAAACATTTAATCACTGATAGCGCACTCCTATTATCCAGGATAGGTCTGATGTTCCATGGAGACAGGAGGGACGCATCGATACTTCAAGGGAGTCTAGTGACTTTCCAATTCACTGCATATCTTTGTGTGTGTGTGTGTGTGTGTGTGTGTGTGTGTGTTGCTGGGTGATGAGGATTAATTAAAGGGGCATCGGTTACATGTCGGGTCGTTTTGGCGGAGCTGATCGATCCTGATGGCTCCTCAGTCCTCTAATAACCCAGGCAAAGCCCTCCAGCTGTCTCCCATGCACACACACAAATCCACCGCAAACACACTCCGCACCTGCTTTAATCAGCCTGCTCGAGTCACACTCTCATCACGCTGACTGTCTCTCACACACACACAAACACACACACACACACACACACACACACACACACACACACACACACACACTGTCACAGGGTAGTGGCTGACACTAGCTCATTAGTAAAGGTAGGCTTTGTAATGATCACTAACCTAATCCTACACAACACGTCTTCTGTGATAGAGAAAACAGGCCTGTCTGGGATTTAGATGATTAGGAAATATGGGGAGAAAAAAAAAAAGCAGTCCTATTCATTTTTTGGAAAGCTTAATGGCCACAAAGCAGGATTTCAAGGGACTCAAGGGAGGCAGTATTCATTTTTATAATTATTTTATAGGATGAGGATGCATAGACCTAAGCAATAAGATACGAGAGGCTGTGCTGTATCGTGAATAAGTAACGGCTGAAGGGCGTTGTTAGGCACGACGCGAAGCGGAGTGCCTGCAACCCCTTCAGCCGTTACTTATTCACGATACAGCACTTGTCTCAAGTACCTTATTGCTTTTATAAACGGTTACCACACAATACAACTATTAAAGCCGAAAAACATGTATCTATGCAACTTTTATGAAGTAAAATCACGAAAAGCCTTCCTTCCGCTGGAAAAAATAGTCCCTGACCGTAAACAGCAACAAAAGTTACATACATTATTTCGCCAATAGATGGCGGCAAAGACCGTCTTTATGAGTGAGTCAGTCAGTAGACAAGACTTTTACATTGAACGGAATCAAACTTGTGAACACGGAGAAGGAAGACGCAACTGACAGATGACTATGGGCACGGAAAAACCCCTTAACTGTTAAAAGGACAAGATATCGCAGCGGACATTCAAACAGATTTTTTTTTTTATTATGAATATGACTGACCTGAAGGAAAATGCTATATCTACTGTAAATGCAGGTACACTTGCTTACTCGATCTCTCACAATATCTACTATAGCTTCAATGAACAATATCAATGAGATCAAACATGTGTTTAAGTTACTAAGAGTGGTCGCTAGGGGTGGTGTGTAGTGATACATAGAACAGTTGGGTGAAGCGGTCATAGCCGTGTTTTATCGTGAATAAAGCACAGCTATTGACCAATCAGAATCAAGGATTGGAACTAACCGTTTTATAATATGTAATATACGGTTGTTATATGTAAAAAAAAACAACAACAATAAGGTTACATAACATACATAACTAAATAACAAATATTTGCTGCAAATTCATACAACCAACAATACACTATATAACTGCATATACTACTGCTTTTCCAGTTAAGCCTCCCACTTTATTTGAGCTTTCATTCCAGCCGACAGATTGCTTTGCTCCAGACATTTCAGACATCCTCTTGCCCTCTTTCACCTCCATTGTGTTATCATTTCCCTCGTCTCTCTTCTATATAGTTACATCGCCAATAGCATCTTTCACACACTTAATCTGTACTCTCACAGATAGTTCTGTCTCACTTTTCTGGATTGGTAAAATTACTCCGATAATGACATCTCATAAACTCTTACAACTGGATATCTGGAAATTGAGGGAAGGATAAAGATGCTGAAGAATGGAATCATTATGTATTACCACACGAACGGAGCCAGTAGAAATATGTTTCTATGACTTTTACATACATTTTCACTTATTGATACCATGACCTACACATAAGGTCACCATAGAACGGTTCCCCAGCTCAAACCGGTATCCTTTTGGTTATTAGCCCTAAATCTTAACCACTACACATAACCACTACAAAATAAATACCGTCTGACAGGTTTCTGCTGAAACTCATGAATAAACCAGTAACCTTTACACTCTACAAACCAAGCTATTTCTAACTCCCTGAATAGCATCATGATAACTTACAAAAAAATAATGCATTCTGGCATCTTTTACACACTCTCATATCATTCTCGACTTGTATGGTGATATATTTGTTTTATCTGTGGAGCACCAAAGAAGCAAATTTGAAGAATACAATACAACAATAAGTTGAATAATTATTCTCTATATCAGTGTCAGTGTTTCTGAACTCCCTGAAACGCCTCCATTGTAGTCTTGAGTTTTCTTCCGGGAACAAACTTGCACAATATCCCTCATTTAAATAATTAATACGCAGAATAAAGGGGCGGGGCCTGGTTGAGTTAGTTAGTAGTGTGTGAAACTGGCGGGACGTTTCCCAAACACGCATTTCCCAAACACGTCGTTGTTTGGGAAACACACCCCAGAGCGTTACTGACAGACTGGGAAGAGAGGAGCTGCAACAATGGATTTCCCCAATATGTTCTTTGAACAGTCAAAACATACAAACCTATTCTAGTAGAGCCCAAAAACAAAATCAAGACTTTGTAAAAGGGAAATAGGTCTCCTTTAAATGACGAGCTCAATGGCACACTGATTAAAGCTCAATGATTGAACCTTATGGAATTAAGACCTGCAGCCTTTTGGTTACCAGACCAGAACTTTAACCACTTGGTTACATCACAGCTTTCGCTTTAATTGGAAATTAACCTAACCCAAAGAACAAAATTAATTAATTCAGATTTTTCCAAAAGCCTTGTGGGCAGTGTTCCAACATGTAGCGCGATTGAACTTCGGGTTACCCAAGTCCTGGCTATACTATACTATATTATTGCAAAAAAGGAAAAAAATGGGCAAAAAACCCCCAAAAACAATCATAGTCAGCCAGAAAAGCTAGTACACAGATGCAAGTGTAAGGGAGCCAATGGTCGATTTTTTTTTCTCTCTCCCACAGGCAATGGTTTCGGTACGAAGCGCAGAAAGCGTCTTGATTCCAACATGCTCATGGAGGAGCTGTGAATGTGAAGGACGCAGCTGGTCTCCTGCTTTAATAAACCAGTGTGCTGAAGTAAAGTGGAACACAGCACCTGTGTAACTTCACCTGTAAGGTCACCTCTGGCCTACTGTGCATCTTGACCAATTGTCTTTTACTGCATTGGATTGTCTCTCCCTCTTGAGTAACCCTTTCTGACCTCAGATCCAATGAAGGAAAACCCCTAGTGAGAAATATGGTCTATATCTGGAAGTCTTTCACATCGAATGACGTCCCGAGTTCATATCCTCTAAGGGTTTATGCTAGCCCTCAAATCACTTTATTCCTGTATTTTAGGACAAAATCCAAAGAATGTAAATCCGGACTGTGGAGATTTCATTATTTTGGAAAACGAAAGAACAGAACTACTTAGTTGCTGCAAAAAGGTGGACTGCTATAACAAAGTTGCCCAACAATGACGTGATACTCGGAGAGAGACATTCAAGGTGTCGTGTGCAGCTGTGTTGACTCAAGGACTAAATGAGTATTGTGTATCTGTGCCTGGAAAATAGACATATAAATAAAGGAAGACAAATGGGGGAAGTAATTGTGACTAACACGAGTGAGTCATTGCTTCAAACCTCCATGCTGAAAAATCACATTCGCATGTGGAGACAAAAGCGTCAATATTCATAATTATGGAAGCCTGAGATGTTGAATGAAAGGGAGACAGAGTCTATGTGACATTCTAGTGCAATTAAAACTAGACATCCATAGTAAAATTCAGTTTGATGCTGATAATCGATAAATTGATGAATTTAATATTCTGTGCTTGTTTGTTTAAATAAAAAAAATGAAATAAATAAAAACACTTAAATCCAGTGTTGGCTAAAACTAATAAAATTGTTTTATGTAACTGAAATAAAGCTGAAATAAATTATATATATATATATATATATATATATATATATATATATATATATATATATATATATATATATATATTAGAGGAAAATCCTCTAATAGAATATAAATGTTGTCTTGGCAACTAGCTGAAATAAGTCTAAGTACTAAAATAATTAAATCTGAAAAAAGTAAAGCTATAGAAAAATACTCAAAACTATGTAAAACTAATTAAAATGACAAAAGCACATAAAAACCTAAAGTAAGATTAAAATGATAACTGAAATTATAAATAAAATGAATTCAAATTATTAAAGTCAAAGATGTTAAATACAATAAGTGAATTTAGAAAAAAAATATTCTTATTTTAAATTTGAGATTTGCTAAAAGTTTCATTTAACAGTGTTATTAAATTCTCATTGCTTTTAATGTGCAAATATGCTTTATTACTGTTTCCGTGACACTTGTGGTCCTCCACAGTTACAGGCCTTATACGCATGCTAAATCAAGTTGTGGAACACAATTAATGCAATATCCTCTTGAAAATAAACACGTTTATAAATCAATGACCAGGCATATTATGACCCGTGCAATCTATCAGAGCAGGAATAGGGTGTTGGAGCAATTAGGGGGGCCACATTTCTGTCTCTGCCCCTGATTCACTGCTAAAACCCTAGACAACACCTTCAGGCCGCCCAGTTTCTTTGCACTAAGTGAGATGAGCAAATTAGGGGATGTGGGTGTTTCTCTGACTGTTCAAAGGTACCATTAGAAAGCGTTTCAGTGGATGCAGCTGCATTTACTCTTTTGATCCTGCTCAATTACTGGTAAGTCAGGGGAAGGCGGGCAAATGGCCGAACCCCGCTGAGAAAAAGACCATGAGCGTCGTGATAGTAGACCTGAGGGTTGGATAAACTATTAGGTTACAGTGTCACTGCGAGGTTATGGGTGCCCTGCAGTAAAAGCGTACCCAGGTTATACTTCGCCCTACCCGAGAGCGTAGTCTCGCTGAGTAACACCATAACAGACATCATATGAGTGCATCATGACACATTCAACACTTGATCAGGAGAGAAGCCTGTGGCTTTATCTGTAACACACTTATCACATACTCACAGCCTGAAGTCTTACAGACATGTGAGCGCGTCATCAGGCCATTGTTGCTGCTTCATTACAGTGACTAACCTATGGTAGATGACTCTGACGTGAGGCTCAGAGCAGAGCGAGTCTGTCACTGCAGGGCGCCGCTGATACGGCTGATCTCAAGGACTGAGCACGTCTTTCAACGAGAGGGATTTGACACAATGAGATGGTGCGACACAAAGGGCTTCATTTCCATAGAGCTTTTCTTCATGAGAGTAGAAATTCATGCTTTTCAGCACATACCTTTTGAGCTTTGAATTCAGCAGCTACCCTAAAAATAGTTTCTGAGCTCACCCAATACCACCCAAAACTCCGACCTTGGGTTCTCGCTTTCATACAGTATGTCCTTCTCTTTATGTATTGGAATGCACCAATGATACAATTCTGGCCGATAAAAAATTAACCATTAATTGGATAGTAGAACGTAGCAAGATGCATAATTCTATACATTTTTGCCTAGATAAACTCACTAAAATCAATCATTTTAAATTTAGACATCACAACATTGTAAATGCACAGTATGAAAGATAAATATTCATTATTGAGATTTTAAATACATTACATGAAATAGTGTTGATAGTGTTTTTAATGTAATATTTATAAATACAAATAAAATATAAAAACTTTGAAATCTCATATCTCCAATATAGTACTGATAGAACTGAACATGGCCTCATTGTACTACAAATACTACAAATGATATTTGATGCAGTTGGTTTAGTTTCTTTAATTAACTGCCAGCTGCTTTAACAGACACGCCACCGCACTCACGATTAAGTGCACGAGCGCCAGGTGCGTTCTCTGCGATACGTTCTAGCCATAAATATTTATGGTTCTAATAACGTACTGGTTCTATCACTGACGGACATGCATAATCCTTAGGAACATCAACATTTCTCTGTTCTTGCTCCACTTCATCTGCCATGTCAAAGTGCTTTTGCCTCTGAATAAGATGCGATCTCTGAATTGCCTTTTTAAAAACATAACATACGTTTTCAACAAAACTCAAGTGACTATCAATAAATGTTCGTAAAAACTACTGACTATTTCCACCTAGTATCCATCGAGTATCAAGGGTTGCAATTATTCAGAGAAAGTTTTAGTTTCTAGCTTTTTTTTTTTTTTTTTTAGCTTTAGTTTTATTAACATTTATCTCAAGCGCACTCAATTTGCACCAATTTTGAATGGAATTTACCCCAGCCAAATAGAGTATATCTTTTTTTCCTGTTGCTGCAACTCAGCCCTCTTTCCATTAGCATATTTTTAACACGAGTTGAGTGGGTTTTTTGGATCTTGTGTTTGTGTGTGTGTGTGTGTGTGTGTGTGTGTGTGTGTGTGTGTGTGTGTGTGTGTGTGTGAGACTTAACTAGGCATGAAGAGGCTCTCAAAATCCAGAGGGTCTAAAAATTAATGCATTCCTTACTTTTTTTTGAGACCATCCTTAGTTCTTAACAATATTAACACATTGCATCATCTCACTTAATGACTCTGCCGATCTTAAAGCTCTCATCATGCATGTCAAACACTCATTTGGGAAAAACTGATGGATTTGAAGCCCAGATCAAAAAGATATGCAAAACACTTTAAAGCAGCTGCTTTATCGAACTGTATCCCTGGCTGTTATCTCATACTATCCAATCGTATATCAAACGCAAACGGGTGTGTGACAGAGCGCCTGTGTCATAAGGAGAATCCTTGCTACATAAGACACAAACACTCACATGCCCGTATCTGCTGGTTACTATGGTAACCAGGGCTGTGCCCACTAAAGACAGAAGCGTAAAGGAAAAGAGAGCAAGGGAGAGAAAAGGGAGAGTGGGAAACAAGTAAGGGAATAAAGGAGTGGGAGAGACGAGGTAGAACCGAACCTCATTTTCCTCATCGAAAAATTGAGCTCAATTTTCTGCCATTTCAGGCAATTTGCCATGGAAAGTAAGGACACTTTTCATTGGCTTTTGTAACATTCATTCATAGGTTTAGAACAGGTTCATTGCCTCCTTTATTTTTCTTTTATGGTGCTCACTCACAGCAGGGAGTTTTGAAATGTGTTGCTAGCGATCAAACATGAAACCTTCCTTAAATTACATTTATCATAGCATGCAATATCTGATAATCATTATAAAATATGACTTTGCAGACAAATGTTTTGTGTACACCGACAGCTTGAATATATCAGTTTGATCTTTAACACAAATCAAATGCCTTTTTCTTCAAACAAACACAATTTCAACTACAGCAACCACAAAACTAAAGACATCTACCCATATCACAACAACAATGCCCAACAAAAAAGGCATAGGCCTAAAAACAGTATTAAAAAAATGAAGATTTCTAAGAAATATGAATCCCCATCATTCATAAAGTTCTGCAGATCAACCTCCATTGTGTGTCCATTGAATATAACATTCAGCTACAATAGTATTTGGCTCAGTTTAACACATTTTACCGCATTTGTCTCCCCACAATAGGCATAGAAAATGAAAAATAAAATAAAAATTATAAATCCATATGGGCCTACTAAATGGTATGCAAACAACAAGAGAACACAATCAAGATAGAAGCAGGAAACAAATGACAATTAAAGACTTTTCAAAATAAAAGTCACAGACCAAAAACGGTTCTCCGACGATTCTGAACAGACAATTAAACAAAGTAAAGGGTAATTTACTAGATATTCTGACAAAATGTTAATTGCTGCAATCTATTTAAAATGCTTAATTAATCTAAATAAAAAAAAAAAAAAAATTAACGGGTTGAATGAATGATTCAATGACTCACTCGTTTGCACTTCACTTGTTTCATTACTGGGTGAATCAGCATTTTTGAACTAATCTCCTTAAAGAATGATTCACTGAAAAATAAATGTTTTAACAGTCACTTGTCACCACCTACTGGTGTAACAATGTAATCTATACAATCTTTATTTGAAGCTCCAAGTTACTTTCAACAGGTGATTTGCTCTATTTTGATCGCTACTGTAGACATCAGTGTTTATATACCAGCTCTAAACTTTTATCCCACTGCCTCTGTGATAATAAGACTATTTGTAATAGAAATAATGGTACTGTGCGGTTGAGAAGACTGTTTGTGAAGCTGTTTCATACCTATAATGTACATAATAACTGCTTTCTTTGGGCCAGACGCAGATCTGAACGTTCTGGTGTGATTTTGTCAAAGGTTTAATAGACAGAGGCAAATGGTTGTCATTTAGGAACGAGATTGCTTGGGTGTTTGAATCAAGATAGCCATCTTTTAACGATTAATCATGCAGCTTTATCGGACACTAAAAGAGCCCTTTTGGAATAAAACAACACTATTTGTTTGCTACAATCAATTTAAAAGCTAAATTGAGCACTTTTGTACCCCAATTCAAAAGCAGCACACTAGTCAAACCTCTTGATTCTTCAATTCCCCATGAATGCTTCTCGTGATAGACTGGATTAAGAAGCGCGGGCCTTTTTGTTTGGTCGTTAAGCCTTTGCCGGCTAATTCCGTGCATATATTAGTACAAAAAGACCTCATTATCCGACCATCATCTCACAAAAACAAACGGGATTGCGGTTTTATTCTGGCTCTGTTTCTTTGTTGGTGCATTTCTCTTTAATCAGAAGATTACAGAAAGGGCACACATCAATGATTAATGTCTCTCAAATAATTATTATAACAACGAGCAGTTGCATTGATGTTATTTATCATGCCGTCTTAAAGAGAGCATGTTTTATTGTGTTCTCCTGCAATTAGCCTATTGTGTAACGGCAGACTTAAGCTTACATAATGAATACTGTTGTAAACACTTAAATTATTCTAGCAGGCGGAGTCATTGGGTTAAAGAAAGGAAAATGGTTGCTTTTATGTTGTATTTGTATTTACCAGAGTGTTCAAGATTTGAAAGTCAAGGGATTTTAAAAAGAGATTGAGATGGAAAGGAAATCACCTATATAGTCAAACACAAAACATCCAGTTCATTTTCATTCTGTTCCTTTTGAGATTGAGACCGATGTCTCATTTTAGACCCAACAGGCCTGTCAGCATTTTCTATAAGCAGTTGCTTGTGGAAGTCACAGTTTTCACAGGATTCTTTGCTTCAAGTTTTTTAGTTCAAGCTCTTGATCATGTGACAGCAAGCCTTTGTTGGTTGTGTTTTGTTCTACTAGACCAACTTATGCAATGTAGCCTATATATACATATATACTGCAAACTCATCATAGCAATGTTCTCCTGAAGGCACAGAATAAGTAGTGCATATGAGCAGTCATTATTTAGCATGAAATTAAGCCTTGACTGCTTTCCTTAAACAGGGACATCTACTGAGCCAGTGGCATCAAAGTCAACAGTCTCACAAGGAAAAAAGGAAAAAAGCCTTAGTTAAATTGAGTGGAAGTAAAGCACTGTGTGTGACAGGCATCTGTGTGTTTAGTGCACTTCCCGTTAAAAGCAGCTGGAAGTGGCATGACATTGTTGACGGAATATTCCAGGTTCCAAAACGGAATATTCCGGATTCCATAAATTAAGTTTAATTGTGGCATAATGTTAATTATCACAATATTGTCCCTCCTTTCATGGTTACAGTGAGGCACTGGTGAATCCGTAAATGTTAAAATACTCACTTGCAGTGTGCGAAAAAAGATAATACTCATCATAACTTCTAAACATTCTTCAATGAGCTATCACATGCAAAATGATCTATTCGTTTACTAAAATCTGGCAGACATACATTTACAATAGTGGCCAAAAGTGATGTACGGCCTAGAAAAATATACATATTCAGACTTTATTCAAATATTTTAAAAATATTTTGTAAGCATATTGTACAGTTGTGTCTGGAGTCAGTTGTTTTATTTGTGATAATAATGCAAAGAAACATGCCAAATCATGCAGACATAATTTTTGGCCAGACTGTGAGACAAAGACATTATGAACACATGCAAAAATAAGAGAGAATCATAATTATGGTGTAGTCAATAAATGCTTTTTCCACTGACTAAAGCCTGGTGCACTGTAAGATTTATAATAGTCCTTTACGGACATAAGCAAGAAGACTCCTCTGACATTTTACATCATCAGTAAGTGACATGTTTTGACCAGTACGACTCACTCAGTGACAACAGTCTATATATATATATTGATGGCATTGACCAATTTACAGACACAATAACTAGGTTTTAAAACATGAATTAAATATTTTGGGCGAGTTACTATATTTTGCAGACATGCAATATAGTTGTGATGTCCCATAAAACAGTTGTGACAAATGCACTTACAGTACAGTTTAGAGAACTGTTAAAAAAAAAGACAAAGTGATTAAGAAAATCTGTTAAGAAAACGGGACAAGACGAAATAAATCAATATTGTGTCACAAATGCTGTTCTTTGAGCTTAACCGAACTGAACAAAGATGGTTTGCTTGATTGCTTCTGAAGTTGTGTGTGTAGATGTTGGCTTGGCATGGAAACAGCATGTTTAGACACAAGCAAACATATACATATGGAGAACACAGACTGCAAGCAGACACACACACACACACACATACACAAGTTGTTACGGTGATGTTATGGTTGTGCATTCAGTGTCACAAAATCCAGACTTATCTCCCAGCAAGCCAGATCAGAAAACAACCTAAGGCCGGTTAAATCGCCGTGACTCCATATCTCCCAAGCGTGACATTCTGTTTCATGTCATAATAACAGTGTGCCGTGTACGTTTGTTTCAGTGATCTTCAAAAGGACATAAAAGAGATCTAAAGCGAGAAAACGGAAGCATTAAGCATTTTAAATCAACAAAACAAGAAAGAGAAAAAGACTGGATTCCAGTTTTTGGCGAGAGTTGATGGGCTGCTATTACAAAAAAGAGCACAATTATGCAGCTGTATTTTGTGTAAAGGATGAACAATGGATCTGGGACGCGTCTAAAGGCCTGAAATAAAGAACTATTTGTTCAATTAGAGCTTGTGAAGTAGCTGCCAATCCTAAAACTTGAATGCTCAAACAGTTTTACTAAACACTAAGCAATTGCGTTGTGGTAATTATTCATTATCATTTTTTTGGTTCTAGACATTCATGATTACATTCAGATAACAGGATGATCTTCAGTGGATATAATACTCATATTGTGCTGACATGTCTGAAAATAAAACTACATTTAGACCTTTGGTACTCATTAAAACATGATGTTTCTTATTTATCCGTTAGCATTTTACAAACTGGCATATTTTAAAGGTACACGACACAATTGTGGGCTCTCTATCGTCTTCAGTGGATGAAACATACAACAAGCAGGGTTATTCTAAAGTCCCACTGTGGTGAAAATCAAGTTTTTAATGTTGTTTATGTGTCTATGTGGTGTTTTTAATATGCTTTAAGACAAAGCATGTGTAAATTCATAAGTCGTCACCATTGCTGAGTATTTTCTCCTTAAAACTGCAGTGAACCAAAGACAGTCTCAAAAACACGCTTTGAAATCGCTGGTGTTTCTGACGTCACAAAATACCTTGAAACCAATCAGATCAACGTGTGATCGTCAACCAGTGGATCTCTGAGCTGAGTGAGTGAGTGGAGGCGGGGCTCATTTGCATATTCATAGAACCGCGAATACTAAATGGAGCAAGGATGGAGAATTACATTTAAGCTATTTTAAGTTTTAAGTTTTTAAGTTATGAAGAAATGTTTTTCAAGAAAAAAAACATTTACATATGTCATTTTGGTGATCAAAGATGAGTTTTAAGGGATAAAACTTCAACAAAATTATATAAAAACTTAAACTTATTTTATTTCAGCTATTTCCCAAGACCTGATGTACGAAAAAAAAAAAAACAACCTTAAAATAAAATAAAAATAATAAAAACGATATTAAAAAAAGCTAATATAAATGACAAAAACGCACACAAAAAATTAACTTCAACTAATATGAAATGAAAATGAATACTAAACTTACACTAATTGCAAGTTACAAGTGGAGAGATATTTTCATGTTCTTCTCCACAAATGAATCTGATTCAGAAGCCTGGAATAAATTTCCAACCAAATCAAACCTGATAGCTCTGAATAAAACTCATTCCCGTAGGCTTACTTTAGTGACTCGAGGTAAGGCAAAAGCAAACTAATTTTGTCATGTACTAGCTCAATAATTAAATTAAATTGCAAAATGACATAAAAATCCTCCACAGTGTGCCTTTGAGCATTTGCAAACGTTTCAACGTGAACATCAGGGTGTAAGACAACTGTCTTGTAAAGGCCAACTATTCCACAAGGAACTTTCACTCACATTGACTTGGCTTTGAATAGATTATTGAAATCGACAAGGCGAGAAATGAAACTACTTTACTTTCAAATGCTTCGCCCTGTTCTGGTTCTTGTAATTGTTCTCAAACATGCTCCTTATTGTTACAGATGTCCCATTTACATTAGAGTGTGTCAAACAACTTCAACATCTCTATCAGATTCAACACTGACTCAGATATAAAAGATGGGCTAAACCTGTTCCACCGAACACAGATGCTATCTCGCATCCTCCGCTTTACTCATTGAAATGCATGGAGATTGCCAGAGTCTTTCATATTCATCTCCTTGCTGTTTCCCAGCATTGATGCAGAATGGAACTTGGATGAGCTCCGATTGAGCCGGAAGCATCATTTATGTGTGTCAAATGTGGGAGGAGAAGCTCAGATAGCATCTCTGTCCCTGCTGTCGTGGTCCGGGGTTTTTTTTTTTTTTTTGCACACCTCTCCCCGATTTCTGCTTTGTTTTAGGTCTGGCTGCTTGTTGTCTTGTCTGGTTTTTTTATTTTGTAAAGTATGCACTTTTTGTTTGTTCAGCCGTGAATTGTTTGCAGCAAGGCTTTAAAGCTGTTTGTGCAGTGCTTGCTCATTTTTGTTCTTTGTCTACTGAGAGCCACACTTTACAAACCAGCTACAGTATTGCATTGTGTAATGGACTGAGGAGACAGTTTTATATGCACATACTGTACATACAATACCATTCATTTGTGAACAGTACTGAAATTAATACTTTTATTCAGCAAAGATGCATTAAATTGACAACTGTTACAAATAATTTCTATCTCAAATAAATTATGTTCTTTGGAATTTCTATTTATCAATGAATACTGAAGAAAAAATCCACATAAATATTAAGATAAAATTTCAAAAAGATTTCTGAAGGATCATGTGACATTGACAAAGTTAAGCACCTCTTTTCACCGTTCATTTGCTGAAAAACACATAATAAATGTTTCAGGTAATATTGACCCTTTTCATATTTCCAGTTTTCTCAGAAGCGGAAGTAATCATAGTTGGGTAAACTTCTATAGCGGTGAATGGAAGACAACAGCAAATATAATTTTAATACAACAGCAAAATAAAAAAAATTCTTAACAGAATTTCCATAACTTTCCATAAGAGGGAAGAAACAGAGAGATTGATTACAACCGTCAGAAGAGAAGAACGTGAAATTAGCTGTCACTCCCTCAGCCGTTAGTTAATTTTTTTGTAATTTACTACAAAAGAATGTAATAAAACGAAAAGTATAGCTTGCAATGTTGATACCCGTAGAAAGAGTCTGTGAAAAGAGTCCATTGTGAAACAAAAACTTTCATATAAAGAGAAATACAAGCTTTATTCTGAGAGCTCTGAAGACTCAAATGTTGCCATCTCTCATGAGGCTATGCATATTAAAAGCAGTTATTCTTTACTCTGTCTCTTTCCCAAGACTGCTGATCAAAGACAGGTGTTTAGCTGAACTGATTCTCCTTTCTTTTGAGGTGTATTTAGCATTGCACTGAAGTCACGATGCCAATTAAAGATGCATCAAAGCCTCTCCTCCTTCCCTGTCTTCCCACCTTTAAACAGAGCCTACTAGCGAACGGGAAATCTTTCGCTGGACATAAAGTTTTGCATCGGCACCTCAGATTGAGGACGAACGGGGGAGGACAAAGGGGAAAATGCTTTATTTGATTTAACAACCCCCTCTTCTCCAATTTCTTCTCCTGTGAGTCTCCCGCAGGCGCAGCAGTGTGGCTGTCATGTCTCTGCCAACATATAGAGTCATTCTGGCGCCCCTAGTGGTTTCCACGCAGAAGCGCAACTGCGTTCAGCCAGTCGGACGGAGTGGAAATTAGCCTGGGCATTTTGGGACCTCGGCTCAGTCAACCGCATGAGCTCCTTCATGAATAATTATGCTCCGTCCCAAAGCTTTAGCGAGGTCTTAAGAGCTTTCTTCTCAAAAAAGTGATATAACAGCCTGGCAGATTGCCTCTGATAAGCCTTAGAAAGGGCAGGCCGGACCCTTTCAGGATGTGCCGATCGATGATCCAACATGCTTGTCTGATGAAGCCCTGCGCTTCGTTCCCCAAAGTCATTTGTAGCCATGCGCGCTCACATCTCAAACGACAAACACAGCACAAAAATCATTTTCTTCCTCAGGATTCTTGTCTTGTTTTCCAGTGCAAATATCTAAACATTCTTAAATCAAGATACATTTACTTGAGAAGCAAAATTATGTACGTTATAGAGATAGATAAGAAGTCTTGTTTTCTAAAAAAAAAAAAAAAAAACTGATCAAAATTAAGAGATGGCATTTAAAATCTAAAAAAATAATCTGACAGTGGGGTCAGAAAAGTACTCTTGTTTTCCCTTTAAATTGGGTTTATTTTTCTTACTCCATTGGCAGATATTTTTTTCTTGTTTTAAGCATAAATGCTTCATTTTTCAGAAAGCAGAACTTTAAAAAAGATTTAATAATTTTGCTTCTCAAGTAAATATATCTTGATTTAAGAATGTTTAGACATGGAAAAGAAGACAAGAATACTGAGAAAGACCTTTTCACGCAGTGAAGTGTGATTTAAGCCTTCTAACTTGCTCGTATTAATATTCACTCTGAGCAGAATAGAGTTTATAATTAACAATTAAAACAACACTAATAGAGAGAGTAATTGGAAACATCACCGCTCAATGAGAAATAGGATCACCTGCCGTTAATGCACTGTATTAGTCCACAATCAAAACGCCGGGTCTTCCACAGCATTCGCGAACGTCCCTCCTGGGCCTCTGAAATATGCTTTACCAGTTAATTAACCGGAAGGATTAATTGGAAGTGATTTTTTTTTTTTTTTTTTTTTGAATTGTAATGAAAGTAGAAGTGCTTGGCTGTCAGCTCTGCCATGTTCAGCCATAAAACGTGGGGATTTAGTGGACCGTTGAGATCCATGGCAATGCTCATAAGAGAAGGCATGATGAAACTAGAGGAAACAATCCCGCCTCCAGACATAACGCTCCATTGCGGGTCCCGTAATGTGGAAAAACGCTTTCTACTCCAGATCCAAAGCTTATCAAGATTAAATAACAGCGAGACTTTGGAGAAAATGCAGAAGTGTTGCAATGAACCCCCAAAACCAAGCATCGGTTTTTGGCGGAAATGCCTTTGCTGACTGTGTTTTGTTCTGTCTTTGAAAATCTGTTCAGATCCTCCTGGTTGACAAACAAGGACAAGCTGGGATTTGAGACTCTCATGGATAATTTGGATGTGTTAGCATTACAGATTTTTTTGTTGCTGTTATTACTTAAAAGCTTACATGGGGAGACAGAGAGTGTGTGAGAGACAGACAGACTGAAAGAGAGAATATGAAGACATCGAGCCCAAAGCAACAGATCCACTCAAGCAGATGTAAAGAAATCAGCTGTTGCAGTGGAGCCGGAGTAAAGAGTCATGAGAGGACGCCTGTGACATCCTGAAGTGGCAAAAGCTGCATCAAATGCAATAGCAATGAGTTATGCAATTATTGCATGCTAAGCCCGGTTCCCCAAAACGCTCTTATCGCTAAGTAGTTCTTAACCTATTCCTTAAGCTCTCTCTTAACGTTATGGCACGATTCCCGACACGTTCGTACGCTAAGTATATCTTCTGTAAGTCACACTTTCGGAAGGTTGGTCTGGACCACTCTTAGCTTTACCTTATCACTGTTGCAGGTCTATACGAATATAATTCTGAAGTTTTAATACACCCAGACAGTATTCAATTAGGCTAATTCAAGTGTTTTCATGCAAAGAATAAAATTGTCATTACACTGATTGTTGTTAGATTTTTAATTATATTATTATACAATATTATTAATTTAATTAAAAAGTGCTTTTAAAGGCCAGTGAAAACATAGGCTACTGTCAGTTAAGTCCTATTCGGACGCTAATATTGTTTCTCATGGGCTTGTATGGTATTTTAAACATTTATAGGGGTGAGTCGGTGATTTTAGTGCCGTCCGAATCAATAATATCAGTGTTTTTTCTCACCCAACCCGTGTAAAAATCCCTGGCCAAATTAGTACCTACTGTTTTTTGACAAACAGGTCGTGTGGTAATTTAATTGCCGTCTGAATCCACATCTCTGAGTTTACAAGAAGAGATTCAAAATCCACTGTTTAAACCCTTTTTGATCACTGCCGAGCACCGAGATGTAGGCCTACACTTTTATTACTGAAATGCTGGAAAGTATTTCCAAGAACAATATTTCATCGCAGGACCTCAGCGACCAAAAGCACGTACAAATTTGAAATGGTTATTATGGCAGCAATATATGATACAATTTAAAAATATGTAGGCTAGGCTATTATAGGCTATTATAGTTTGGATTATTTTTTATAATCCTAATAAATGCAATTTCAACTATTTCTGAAGTGCTTCTTTTATAAAGAACACCGCTTTCTCACATAAACAGCCCCTGCACGAGAGAATAATTGATTCTCGAGCTATCGATATCAACCAATTCAGCACCATCGCCACGGACAGCGCCCGGTAACGTCGCACGTAAGAAGGTATATCTTAAGCAGCTTCCTAAGGTATGGTTCGGGGAACACACTTAGGAACATAAACAACTTTGGTAAGATATATCTTTCGAGTCTAAGAGTGCGCTAAGAGTGAGCGTTATCAGGGAACCGGGCCCTGAGCATTTTTGTGAAATGAAAATAATGAATGCAAAAGTAAATATGAAAAACAAAAACAGTGGTTTAACGAAAATAAAATAATACACAATCAAATGAAATGCTCTTTTTCAATGTCAGTGAGTGATCTGCACATAGCGGAATGACCGGAATCAGGAATTTTATAACTTTTTTTGATGCCACAGACCCCTGATTATGATGATTCCCTTTTGGGGAAACATAAAGGCAGCAGTGAAGAGCAAAAATACAGTATAAAGCACAATTTATACTGTTTAAAGTGTCCCAATCAACCTGGACTCACCCTTAAATATTATTGTGTGTTATTGTGTGTAGTATATGTCAACTTTCACAGTATAAGTGTACACACACAAACACACACGCACACACACTCACACACACACACATTCTTGTACATCTGTCTTTATGAGGACATTCATTGACACAATGCAATCTCTAGCCGCTTACCCTAACCTTACCCATCACAACTAAGTGCCTAACCCGACCCCTGACCCTTAACCTCATTATAACCTTATCCCTAAAACCAAGTCTTGACCCTCAAACAGGCCTTTAAAGGCTCTCAGAAAGTGAGGACCGGCCAAAATGTCCTCACTTTACTCTCTTTGTCCTCACTCCAGTGGTCTAAAACTCAAACTGGTCCTCACAAAGATAGTTGTACAAGTACACACACACACACACACACACACACACACACACGCACACACCACACACACACACACCACACACACACACACACACACACACACACACACACACACACACACACACACACACACAGCAATATATTTTCATGTGTAAAGAGTAATTCATATTGTGAAAGTTGACATATTACACACAATAATCCACAGATGCCCCAGGCTCTGATTCGGTAAATAAAGTTCCGTCACTGTCATGACAATCTTCTGTCGGCTTCTGCTGGAGAATCAACAGATGCATTGAGTTTCTCACAGTTGTGATTCCAGCTTAACACATTCAAATACATTTAAATGTGTTACAATACGAGACTCTTCTGTTTCTCTTGCAGCCAACGAAAGGCTTTGAATGAATTCACTTATTTTAGATTCATTTATTAATTCAATTATGTATGTGTTATAACATAACGCAATATCATCTTTATCGCTCAGCTTTATTCTTTCACTATAATTAAATAAAAATAAAAAAACTAAACAGAAATATAAATATAAATGTCCAAAATGAGAAAAAAATCCAAAATTTAAAATGCAAAATACAATAAACTCTTATTAATAAATAAATACAAACCCTATAAATCCATACTAACTAACTTAAAATCAATTGATAAATTTGAAAATGCAAAACTCCACTAATCTTGATCCATGTGATATCATGTTGGGATAATCTTGTAATAATCCATTTTTAATCATATTGAAACAGAACACTTTAGATTTTGCCTCTTTTAATATTAAGCCCTCAGAGACTGCATCTAATGAGCATTCCGAACTTAAATGGTTGTAATTCAGGAATGCTTTGGAATATAGACGTTAGATTGGTCTTGTTTTAAAGAAGACATTTGGCAGATTTTTGTAGAAGTGAAATACATTTAGAAAGTGAAACAGAAAAAGAGTTGTAGACGTTTGAGTTTATAAAAATGTATAATGTAAAAATTTAATTATTCATATTTTATATAAAATATATATTTTCAAAACTGCAAGAAAATGAAAGCCAAAAAATCTGAACAAGTTGTGTTTCAAATTTTAGGCTGATATCTCAAAAAATTAGCTTTCAGTGAGATTTTGTTAGGGCGCAGTACCAACCTTTTTCACTAGGTGACAACCAGACTCCATTACTGCCCATATACCGCCTACATTCCCATATATGTTTTGAGTGATCTGAACCATATATTTCCACAATTTTCATACAATTTATGAAGTAGACATCCTATTCAGAAGAAGTATGGGAAGTTTGGCAGATTTTGATATGAATTTAACCTCTAATAAACACATAGTGTGCGTTATAGTTCGCTGCCACATCACAAATGGTGAATCTATTATTTTTTCTTTATATTTAAAACATTTTCAAACCTTTTTTTCTAAAAAAAATTGAATGGATGTTATCTTTTGAACTCTTGGCATGAAAACAAACTGAGATTTCTACCATTCTTTCATGATTTTTCATGTTCATTAATATTTCAAAATAAAGGTCTGAACACGCCTTAGGGAAATATTCTTGTTGCAAATTGATAAATTACGACTCCTCTGTACTTTATTTTGAAGATCAGTCACTGAATATGAAAACTTGAGATTGTAAGCTTTCAAATTATATATAGTTTGCCAAGATTAGTTTAGGTTTAGTATAGGATATTACTGTTTTAAATATGTAATGGCTTTGGGCCCACTGGTGGGCCGGTGACTTAAGGAAAATGACACAACACAACAGAAAAGCAAAAAGATGAGCAGAGCATCCAGCAGCCTCTATGGATTCATGTGAAAAAGAGCATCAAACAGCAGGTCACGACACTTCAGCCCTCGGGTCACACACAGATCTCAGCAAGGCCGTCCGTCTGGTGTCACAACGGGTTTGTCATTGTGTAATTGTGAGGAAGTTTTTGTCTGCAGAAGTGTGAGCAACGGGAAATTAGAGCTCGTCCGTTATTCAGAAAGATTCTGTCTTCGGCCCAGCATAATCTCCATCTCCCTCACAAACAACTAGGGTTCTCGCCAAGAGGCAAATCGGATCACGATTATGGATTCCTCGACAATGCAAACAAGATCAACTACAGGTAAACACAGTTCAAACGCATGTGCGCTCATGCACACACAAATGTGGAAACCGATCACCGCTGTGGATTTTATAGAGATGCAAATAACACCCATGCAAAACAGCTGCAAATTGCACATGCTAATACAAATATTAACTCGCTCTCTCATTCCTCCTCTGCTTTCCTGTGGGATAATAAACCTGCTGGCATCTTATCTCCCCGTTTTCATTTCTATGCTCACTTTAAAAGTGTTTATCCGCCCTGATCTCGGCGGCGTCACACTCACGCACTGTTCGGCACCTGCAGAGGCCATCCATGATGACAGAAGACAGGACGCCAGAGAGAAAATGGATTGGGCTCGTGACAAATTATCTGAACACAAAAGTGTTCTTTTCATTTTCAGTGAAATTTTCATTTTGGAAATTATAACACAGGACAAAAAGACAAGTTTAGTTTATTGATTCATCTTTCTGCAGGGCACACTGTTACGCCAGTAGATGGATAAAAGTCTTTTACTCTTTTATGAATAAACAATTTATGAATTTATGAATTTATGAATAAAGATTTTTGGGCAAGTTGAATTTTTTATTCATCACAGTGACTTTTTGTGTGTGTGTGTGTGTGTGTGTGTGTGTGTGTGTGTGTGTGTGTGTGTGTGTGTGTGTGTGTGTGTGTGTGCGTGTGTGTGTGCGTGTGTGTGTGTGTGTGTGTGTGTTTAGAAAGTCCTTAAATCACTCAACTGATTTGTTTACAACCAAACTTTGTTCAAATCTACTTTTCATAAATGTTGGTAAAAATAAAAACTAATTCAAAATCTTACTACAATAACTACAATAACATTTCAATGATACTGTACATTAAGCATGTACTGTACATAAAGGGATAATTCACCCAAAAATGAAAATTTGGACCTTTTTGTAAAAATGTAAGAACATCGATTTTTACTGTGCACATTTTTCAAAATATCTTCTTTTGTGATCCACAGAAGAAAGAATGTCATACGGGTTTGCAACAACATGACAGAATTATCATTTTTGAGTGAACTATCCGTTGAAGTACTGTGTGTTCCTAACACCAGGTGCAATCTCAGCCAATCAGAAGATATTTCATGTTTAATGTGACTGATCGTGATTGTGGCTAAGATACAGTGTCCTAAGAAAAACAGAAATCAGGGCAGAGATCCACAGCAGAGCTGGAATGATACATGTGTGCGCTCACAGCGGTCGCTAATGAAAGGAAAGGTGTTAAAACAGTCAGAACAGCTGGGAGTGTGAATCCAGGTCAGTAATATGATGTGGTGTCACAGCACATAAATCTCTGCTGGGTGGAGTGGGAGAGAGGTGCAGTGCTGGGCCTCAGCTGCACTTTCACTTGTTAAGCTTGTTTGCTTTGCATTGCATTGCTTGCCCTGGGGCCAGTGCCTTCACTCGGGCTGCCTACGCCTCTCTCTCTCTCTCTCTCTCTCTCTCTCTCTCTCTCTCTCTCTCTCTCTCTCTCTCTCTCTCTCTCTCTCCCTCTCTGTGCATGACACTCCACCTCGACTAAAACAAAAGAAAAATAACACAGATAAAGGGCAACATGGGGCATGTGCCATGCAAATGAGAGTGCTGAAAACAACACAATCGGTGGAGCTGAGAAATTTGTCTTGGGCCTTGAGTTACAATAATAAAAGAAAACAAGAAAGAAATAAAGAAAAAAAAACCTTTTGGCTTCCCAGCGCAACTTCTGATGGCGAATTGTCCACTGAGACAGATTTTTCTTTATTATGTGCTCTGAATGTCTTGAATTTGATTCTTTCACTCTGCTTACATCAGCGAGAGGCGAACTAACATACTTTATGATCACGGTTGTACGTTTTTGTTCCTAAATAAATGGTCCAATCATAATGAATAGCGGTTCTCAAAAGTCACAGAGTGAGAGATTATAGAGAACTATTCTTTCTTTCTTTTGCTCTTTCTTTTACTCTTTCTTTCTTTCTTTAAAAGAGCACTCAAATAAAAAATGTATCAGGATATAATTCTTTGCACATTTGTTCAGTTTTACATACAAATTGACTTTGTAAAAAGAAATTCTACAAAAAGTTAATCTCACACCATACTTATGAAACATAAATCATGCAATATAGTGTGATCAACCTAAAAGGTTACAGTAACGTATTTATTTCCTCAACAAAGTCAGTTTTTATTAGCATTTGGCACTTGTAGAGTGTTAATTTTGGACCCTGACAAAAAAGATTGAGCTGGAATTTACAATGCCGACACTACAACCTTGCCCGTTGCTAAGAATGTGAGTGGAACACATTTGATTAATGAAATATGGATCTCCTGCAGGCATGATCATCACTGGGACATAAATCAAACCCCAGGACAGATCAGCGAGCGCCTGCCGCCTGCGTGGTCGTAGTAAAACACAACGTGAAGAAATTACAGGAGTCCTGCATGTTGCACTTCTTCAACCTGAGGTGCTATAATATGCAGACTTACATATCAATAAATAACGAATCGCAGCTGGACTCCAGGGTGTGTTTATATGACTTGTTGTGATTAAAACTGGAAATATATATATACGGATACGGTTCCCCAGCGAGGCCACGCTGTTCTCCAACAAAGACAATATGGCAGAGCTCTGTGTAGAAGCTCATCTGTTAACAGATGTTTCTCAGCGTGCCTTTTTGAAACTCCCTGAAGCACCCATCGAAGCGATGGCTTAAAGTACAGAGCCGTATCAATCCACACACACACAAAGAAAGAACACCATTTTCTCCCGAGTCCACTAGAAGAGATTTCCTCTAATGTGTTCTTTTCACTGGTTGCTATGTGAACCAATGGGACCACAAATCTCATCTCCTCATCGCGATGCGGATCACTAATGAGAAAGCGTGCAGGCGGCACATATTTTGGGAAAAGAGGGTCCCATTGTTCTACATTAGACGTTTAGTCACAGATGAGGCTGTCTGATTACACTTGCTAGATTTGAACAGATCGCTCCTGTCTCGGAGAACGTTTCTCGTGGGGCCGTGTTTGATGTAACACCCATTGCCACTTTTCCCATATTGCTTTCTTGCAGAATGCAAGTGTGAACAGATGGATGGATGGATGGATGGATGGATGAGAAAAATTAGATAGATAGATAGATAGATAGATAGATAGATAGATAGATAGATAGATAGATAGATAGATAGATGGATAGATGGATAGATAGATATGGATGATGGATGGATGGATTAGAAACATTGGATAGACATTAGAACGATAGAACGATAGATAGAACGATAGAACGATAGATAGAACGATAGATAGAACGATAGATAGATAGATATATAGATAGATAGATAGATATATAGATAGATAGAACGATAGATAGATAGATAGAACGATAGATAGATAGATAGATAGATAGATAGATAGATAGATAGATAGATAGATAGATAGATAGATAGAACGATAGATAGATAGAACGATAGATAGATAGAACGATAGATAGATAGATAGATAGATAGATAGATAGATAGATAGATAGATAGATAGATAGATAGATAGATAGATAGATAGATAGATAGATAGATAGATAGATAGATAGATAGATAGATAGATCTGGAACAACATGAGGGTGAGTAAATCATGACAGCATTTTCATTTTGAGGTGTACTATCTCCTTAAATGAGTGTTATTTTATGCTTTCCATTCTGAGATGATGAATGTGTTACTGTGTGGGATTACGGAGAGTAATATGAAGCCCACAGGAAGTTCGGCCCGGTTTGGGTGAAGAGGTGAGAGCTCTGTGCAGCCGTCAGTGGGTTAGCAGTCGTGAGATGTGGGCGAGAGATCCCTCGCTCTCTTAGACTCTGAGCACAGAATGAGATTAGAAAGAAAGATTACACCTCTCCTTCTGCCTCGTTTCAGCAGGGACCGTCGTCACCAGAAAATAGCACTTAACTTGACACATAGTACAATCAGAATCATGCACACCATAGAGACTCTCCATGGAGCCAAGATAAGACTATGAAATTTAAAATAATAAATCTGTCAATTTAACATGTTAAAAAAACAAAACAATGCATAATAAATAAATAATACACACATTTAATAAGGGATTTTCCACCAATCACTCTACAAAAATACATTTATTTGACAGCTCTAATAAGAAGTATTGAATTGCACCATTTCTCTGAAAGCTGAACAAGGCTTTATGTCTTTGAAAGAGGGTTTTGGTATTAGACCCAAACATGGCCTGTTTCCTTGCAGAAAGATGACAGTGACACAGATGGATAGAACGAAAGATAGACTGTCCTTGACAGCTAGGTGTCTGCCACGCATCTTTCACAGAAACTGCATGTTCTCTGCTTTCTGCTGTTTCCTGACATTGAGAAAGACACTGGTCATATTTCTACAGCTTATTGAGGCTTTTGAGTGTCTGCAATACTCCACACAGCTGGAGCTGGAGAACCAGTTACACCATCATCGCACATCACAGTCAAAGTAACTGAATGCAGTTTCTTGAGCTTTGGATTGCAATATTGTACAATAGTTTATTATTATTTTTATGCACAGTGGGGTCCAAATATCTGAGACCACTAGTGATAAAAAAAGAATAATAATTGGTAACACTTTAAGTTAGGGTCCAATTCTCACTATTAACTAGTTGCTCTTTAGCATGCATATTAGTAGGATATTGGCTGTTTATTAATACTTATAAAGCACATATTAATGCCTTATTCTGCATGACCATATTCTACATCCCATAATCACCCAATACCTAAACTTAACAACTACCTTACTAACTATTAATAACGGTAATTAGGAGTTTATAGAGGCAAAAGTCATAGTTAATAGTTAGTTAATAGTGAGAATTGGACCCTAATTTAAAGTGTGACCCAACTCTATATGATTTATTTTATATTATTTATTTATTTATGTACAGTGGGGTCCAAAGTCTGAAAAAGCTTCTATTTAGTTTTTTTTTTCTCTTTATGTCATAATGTATTGTTTTATTTTTTCCCCCTTGAAATCATAAATACATCCTAAACATTTCTGTGAAATACAATTTTGCATCCTATATTTTCAATGTGGACTCATGGTTTATTTAAATATGTCACTGCGTTAAAGCATGCGATATACAACATGTAACCAAAGCATTTAATCTTGATATGAATATGTTAAATTACAATAGTATCAATCTAAACTTGTGATATACGAGACAGCCATCACATACAAAGATATAATTAAAATAATATAGTTTTAAATTAAATATACAACATGAAAAGATCATTTTAATAGTCTAATAGTAATTCAAGACTATAAAGTGGCAATAAAAATAAATTAGAGGAACAGGTTTTCATTCATAAATCATAAATATATTGTTTGAAACTACTATAAAATGAAATGCATTGCTCTTGTCATCCTAACAATGAAAAATACGAGTTTGTTAGCTTCTAGTTATGCAACATAACAAAGTTGGAGGGAAATAAGTCGTTATACTGCTTGCCAAACACCGTGGCTAGTCTTTTATCCACAGGAGTTAATTTTAGTGCTAGTGCTCCTGCTGACAGAGCAGAACGGATACAGACACAATCTTGCTTCTCGTTTTATACTATATTAGAAAACACACACACATACACACAAATGTTTGAGGAAATGCAGGCAAGGTATTTCCTTCTGCTCATAAATAAGCCTGAGCTAAAGATGTTCAGCACCATGGAGAGCGATTCTCTCACACACCACACGCTGGGCCGCATTCACAACAGTTGCACCAAACCTGCATCATTCAACAACCGCACAAACCCAGTCGCTAAATACCAATATATTACATTGGCCCAGTTTCACAGACAGGGCTTAGATTAAGCCAGGATTAGGCCTTAGTTCAATTAGGCATGCAAGTAGCTTTTATAAACGTGCCTTAGAAAAGAAACACATTACTGGTGTGCATCTTGGTGGGACAAAGTATTGACACTGATATATTTTAATAGATTAATAAAGTTGCTTTCAGTTAAAACAGCTCAAATATGCACTTTAGTCTGGGACTAGATTTAAACCTTGTCTGTGAAACCGGGGGATTATCTTTTTTACTAGTTAATAAAAAATTTGGCAATTCAATTTGCCTGCACTGACACTATTGATGAGAACAAAACTTGACACTTTATTTCGATAGTCCACTTTAGACATTCTACTAACCATAAGTAACTTTGCAGGTGCATGTCAACTAGTGTAATTAGAGTATTAGTAGATTCTGTTTAATATCTGCAAACACTTTATTTTGATGCTCCACAACATCCACTCTACTATAACTACAGGTGAAACTCGTGAATATCGAGCAAAACTTATTTTGATGATTATGACTTACAGTTTATGAAAATCCCAAATTAAAAATCTCAGAAAATTTGAATATTACATGAAATCAGTAAAAAAAAAAAAAAAAAGGATTTTAAGTACAGAAATGTCGGCCCTCTGAAAAGTATAATCATGCATATGTATATAGTTGTATATACTAAACATATTAGTTTCACCTTTTAATTTGAATTACTGAAATGCATTCACTTTTGCACGATATTCAAATTTTTTGAGTTTCACCTGTGTAAGTAACTTTGCAGTTACGCTCTGTATTGTAGAAAGCTTTATATAAACAAAGATGACTTGACAACTAATTTCACTGAATAAGCATTGAACATGTTAGAAAAACTTAATGAAGTACCACATTACTATCGTTTAATTCCCCGCTCAGCTTCCGACACATAACGTATTCGCTCGAGCAGGTGTTCATTACACCTCCGGAGATTCCTCGCTAAAGGCTTATGATGATGCTGATGATGATGATGATGATGAAAAACAGCCCTGTGCTCTAATGAAGGCCACAGGGCTCTAATGTCTAAAACAGGTTGGAGGGTAAGTAAGGATCACACACCCCGTGGAGCCCAACACAGCGCCGGTAAATACTCTCCCAGCCCTCGCATTATTGTTCTCGGGGTGAGCCTGGGCTAATGTTGATTGGCTCTGTTTGTGCTGATGTGCCATTTCCCAGCTGGCTAGCCTTGTTTCCCAGCTCACTTTGATGGTGAGCCAACAGCGACGGAGCCTGGAAGAGCACGGTTAAAAACCAGGCCAGGACGCTGTGCATCTTGAGCCGCCTTCATTGTTCAAATTCTGATCATTTCTGTGCTGTAAAATCGCATGAGCAGAACACCGCTAATGCTCATTGACTGGGATTATGACGGATGCTTTCCTGAAAAACGCAAACTATGTTTTAACACAGCAATGTGCATCTCAAAGATGTCCCACGTAAACAAACATTTATTTAAGAGCAACAGCAATATCAATGTGTTTGGAGCGTGTCTGTGCCGTATGTGGCTGTTCTAATTTTAAATGCACTCTAAACTGTGCCTGCGATGTTACTCGAGGCAAAACAGAAGCCCGAATGTGTGAGGGAAGGTGAAACATGAACATTTGTGCAAAAATAAAAATAATCAGAAAAATATTATATATACATAACCTCTCAGGGTTTTACAACTGTTGAAAGCACAGCGTAAGGTTGTCAGGTTATAAGCACATTGCACAAAAACAATAACATTGTGGAGGAAAACACACACATACATAAAGCACACACACTTTCCCTGTCACACACACTGGCTGGAGGCGTTGATAGGACTTTAGGACTTCAGGGAAGCATGGCGGAAGAATGAATGTGAAAAAGAGCAACGCTTATCACTGAACTGCAGCACCTCTCAGAAGGAACTCAAGGAATGTTCCAGAAGCACAAGTGCAAAGTGACTTTGGAGGAAATGGAGGAAAGCGGAAAGCTGAACTGATGAAAGTGTCCTATTGCAGCACTGCTCTGCCTTCCCGTTAACTGGACTTCAGAATTTCAAATTATGCTATCTTTCTATTCATAAATAAGCTAAATAAACTATTTTCAAATTTATATATATGACTATATCAAATAGTAAATAGTCAAAAATGCAAATAGTTTATAGCCATGTTTCCATTGAAAGTTGCAAATTTAACTTTGGTGCAAAATTGGTATATTGCATAAAACATTTGTGAATAAAGCAGCATTTCCATCCCATGCGTGCAAGAGAAGAACATTCCTGGGATATTGGTGCCAAATACCTGAAACAGAAATTGCAATTGGGGAGAAAACCAACATTTGACATGCTGCGATGTGATTGGTCCGCTGGTTAGTCCAGATATCCAATCACATCATCCATTGAGTCACATTAGGGTTTTTTTTGCGCATCGAGGAATTTATTCGCTAAATGTGTTTCCATCATAGTTTATGCACAGGTCTTTCTATGCACAGGTAAATTTCTAAAATTGTAGAATTTATGTGCATCTTGCCATTTCCATCTAGCGATATCTCTCAAAATGCAAATAAAAATAGGTGGATGGAAACATAGCTATTGTTAGTACTTACATTGTGGTGCAAATTTTATCGGCTACTAATTATACTTGCGTCTGTGAAAATGTTTAGTCCGCTAGGTGAATTTCTTCAGGGTTGGAATGAACGTGTCTTACATCAACTGTTAAAATGAACACAGACCAAAGCGTGTCAAATGGTCAGCAAACACAGCCTTCCCTAAAGCCAGAGACGCTTCAAGGAGAAGTGTGAAAAGCCTCTTAATTCTGAACAATAGACTGTCTGTGTGTGTGTGTGTGTGTGTGTGTGTGTGTCTCAGTCCTGTAGGGAAAATAAATAAAATCCAAAAAATGATTAAGGACATAACAATTGGAATAAAGTATTCTCATTTAAGCTATAATGTATGAAAGATTCGATGGCACCAAGATGATGCGCGTTTGCATTCTGCCGATAGATGCAGGCGGCCAAATGGTTCCCCAGCATAATAGTTTTGTCGATGCAGGAAAATATTGAGTCCTGAGGCTTTGAAGACTGTATGAAGCTTGTCCTCACAGACTTCCCTCAGTCCATTACAAGACAGGCTATGAAAGGACGGTTTGTTGATGTTAGAGAACTAACAGACCCATTTTCAGTCTGAAACATTTTTTATTATGCCTTAAGTGCATCCATTGAAACGATAATGCGTACAGTCAGCTTTTCCCCCTTCAACTGGAATGTCAAACATCTGAGCAACCTCTTGCAGCTGGTGGCCAAACCACCTTGAATTCACTTTCATGATTTTTTTTTAATCAATCAAGATACTTTAATGATACAGTATATCTGAAAATATAGGTTCACTGTGCATACATTTGTTCTTCTAAGTCTGCCTCAGCAATTTGAGTTCACCTCTGCCTTAAACCTGTTTCCATGAAGACCACTCTCTCCTTCGGTTTATTGACAATCCACAAACTGAATACAGATGAAGGGCTTAAGTGTCCCTCATTATGGTTTCATGGAGCCTGTGCTCTTTAAGAAGTTGGCTTAAAGTTCAAGTACTGCAATCTTCTTACCAACCGCACCAGTGGGTTCACTTCATCCACTTCTGTAGCAGATTCAGAATTTAAAAAGCATAAACATGAACATAAGCGTGTTTATACCTAACCCTAACCCAATTCAATTCCAATTGAAATTCCAATTCAATTCAACCTCCTGTAAGACATTGCAAATGCCAATGCAGATTCATGATCAGTTCTTATAATTCAATGCACAAATTGTGAGTGTCTTCAAATACATTGCAAAGGTCATCAGAGCAGATTTCATTTGCATTTCACATCAGACGCTTCAACTTTGCTAATAATTGCCAGATTTTAAAATCCAAGCTTAAAATGCTATTCAAACTCTGAATTAACATGTTGTTTCATTTGTCCAAATGTCCATTTACTTGCAAAACAACACTAAAAAATGGAGTCAAATACTATCTGAAAATGAACTCCTGCTTAATATTTCCAGGAGAATTCACTAAAAATAACACCAATGTCTCCCTTTGTGATGACAGATCTAGGAACCTCACAGGATAAAGTCTACACGGGTAAACTTGAAACTAGTGACTGTCACACTATTTTAGCTTCACAACAGCTCATAAAATAAACATGAGGGTCTGACTCAAAACAAAAGCATATTTGGGCTATAATTCCACATGGTAGTAAGTGATTATTTATCACTTTATTGCAACCCCTACCATAGCTCTGGCTCCTGAAGTACACTGTTGCAGAAATCCTTTAATTAATGTATCGGGGGGCTTTGGAAGAACAGGGATGTCTGACTCAAAGAGGCAAATTAAAAGCAACGAAGTGCAGAAAGCATGTAGCGTCTGACATTAAAGCCATGCAGCATGGATGTCATTACATATGGAGACTAGATCAATACAAGAGAAGATGAAAAAAAGAAAACCCTTCAAGCATGCCAAACAACTGGTGAGCATTCGCACAATATTTCAGCAACCTGTTGGTGTGTGTGTGTGTGTGTGTGTGTGTGTGTGTGTGTGTGTGTGTGTGTGTGTGTGTGTGTGTGTGTGTGTGTGTGTGTGTGTGTGTGTGTGTGTGTCAGTGAGCGAGCTTTACCACTGAGAATTGCTGTATGTATGAAAGCAATCACGCAGCTGGAACACATCTGTCTTATACTGAGACGGCAGGGAGCGGAGTCAAGGTGGAAGAGCGGAGGAAAATATACAGGGGAACGACAGAGAGCAGGAGGCAACAGCTCTGAAGGCATTGTGTGCCATCTCCAGCTGGAACACTTGACATTTAAACTAGGGTCTGGAAGTCCCAAAGGAAAGGCTCAATATATCTTCAGATTTGTGTAAGGGGGCTTGAATGAAAACATCAGCATGATTCAACATTAAGTGTGCAGACTCTGCATGGTTGACATTTGCGTTTAAAGACATAAGTAATCCCTGATACTCTCCGAGATATTCCTCATCCCTTCGCACAAGGATATATGGAGATGTGAAAGGTGCCACGTTTGATAATGAAGGAATAAAGGCATATCCTACCACATTTTCTGCACAGCAAGATTTTAAATCTGAAGGGGTTCCTTCACACCCAAGAGTCCCAAGGTGCCATTGTTTAATTAAGAGATTAGGTTCATTTGGATGGAAAATAATTCATTTAGCTATCCAAACTTTGTAACATTTAACAATAAGCAAAATAATTAACATGAACTAACATGAACTAACAAAAAAAGGTAGGCCTGTATCTTTGAATTAACATTGACTAATAAGCTGCTGTTCCAAAAGAATCAAGTAAATTATAAAATGACTCACTGATAAAGACACTCACTGTATGAATCAGTGATTTAATGAATCAGAATATGAATATGAATATGAATATGAATATGAAGTCGCTTCTGGCCCTGTCCCAAATGGCACCCTAAACACTCACTGTCTTTCTACGGGTCCGCACTTTCGTGACGTTGCTTTGACTTATGGGTAGAAGTCTTCTGCGGAGCTCGCTTCAGGTCAAAAGTGTGCATCAAAGGCGCATATCAACCGTAAATGGGGTTCTCGTAAGCACCTTTCTGAAACCGAAATTGACAAATGGGACACACTGTCTCGTGGACTTCACTGGAGGTCATTGTGCATGTGAAATGTGCCATTTAGGGCAAGGCCTCTGACTTTCCTGAATGAATCAATGCTTTCAAACAATTCGGTTGAATGAATCACTCAATGATTCACTCCTAAAGGTCACTTGACGCCGCCTACTGACACAACAATGTACTATTCCTCAATACCTAAAGCATTACTGGTAACATCCTTTTAAAAATACATCAAATAATTTAATTCAAAACAAATATGATTGTGCAAACAGAATAAACCATATATCATGAGATTAAGATTAGTTTCCCCATCTTAATGCATTCACTTTGAGGCAAAGTTTTGTAGAAATTCTGCATGGTTTAAGATTTATTTTATATTTTTGTGTTTGACTTGCTTTGAACAGGCCTTAAAGTTAGTCGCTAAATTCAAATGTATAATTCAGAGATATTTTATATCTGACATTAAGATCTAGTTAATGTTTAAATAGATCCAATTAAGTGGTATCAATTGCTACTTTGTGTGCAGATTATAATTATGTCACGATAAGTAATAATGAGCAGCTGCACAGCCCTGTAAAGTACATTCTTAATAGATAATAACAGTCTGTGGTGGTGTGAAGCAACTAAACTCGCATACTTGGGAAAAGTCACAAATTAATGTAAATAATAGGTCAAATTACACCTTTCACTTCACACGTGTGATTTCCAGAACTGCCCTAATTTCCTTGGGTGTGAGAAACAATGTAAAGCGTCGGAGGACAGACAGATCCTCTGCGTCTTGACTTGAAGAGGACCTGATCCGAGGAAACTTTAATAAGACCACAGACGTGACTTCCTTTCATCACCAGAAATCAAATTATTACAGAAATCTTTTGGTGGGTTTTATTAAGAGCACCAGTTCCTGTCAAAACTGCACTGCAACCAAAAGCCAATTAGCCAAAGAGCCTCTTAGAAAATTTAAACACAGTATTTTTCATTCCTAATTATTGGTCGTATCAGCAAAGTAATTTCAGAAATGCCAAATGTCACTACAGGTCAGCTGGAGGGAAAAGGAGATGGTATGAGTACCGCGCAACTGGAATAGAAAAAATCTCTTATTACAAAAAATACTTACAGTGCAGCCCTTTACTTTATGCATCCACCAGAATTAATTACACCTAGGGTGACCATACGTCCTGTTTAACCAGTCACCATTCATTATGTTTACATTATTACATTATTTGACACTGACACGTACGTGCCAGCTTTGCAGGTCATGCATTCCGCTTCACACGGATCCCGATCGAGACGAAAACACAGGAATTTTCTTAGCAATGCTAAAACGCACATCAACCGATCACTTGTTTAGCGTTCATGTAAACACTACATTCAGATTCACCAATCGGAATTAATTCAGTCCTACTGAATCAAAAGGTGTGCATGTAAACAAAATGAATGGCGACGATAAAGCAAAAGCCGTATCCCGGATATTTTGGGCGATCTCGAAACCCCGGCCGGACATGTCCTGGAATATGGTCACCCTAACTACACCTGTCTTGAACTTCTGAAAAATGTCAAATGTTCTCTAGTTAATTAGAGGGAGTTGTGTCTTCCCGCTAACTAGCAGCGAAACCCTATGCCTTCAGACGTGCATATGAGCTTGTGTTGGCGTGTGATTCCTCTATTGTTGTTATGACATGCAGATATTGAGCTCTGAGACTCTAGGTGTTATCAAACACAGCAGTGCTGTCCGTTTGTTGGAATTACACTGACTGACAGGGATGTAAAGCGGGTGCACACTGTGCCATTTGTTCTGACTTGACTATTTTGCGATTGTTGCTTGTCAGATTGTACGATACGATCCCAGAGTGATCGTGGTGGAAAGCAAAGACTGTGTGATATCAATGCTTTTTTGGATGTCAGATTGCATGATAAATAGGCTACATTATTGATACTCATGAAATGGTAGCCTACCACACAAACCCAACCAAGCCACTGTGGTAACGTTAGCTATGTTATGATTGGAAAAATGACATCTAATTAGGGGCCATTCACACAGAGGGCATTTATTTATTTATTTTTTAAACATGAGACGCAGGACAGTGGAATGATAGAAATGTGTTTTTAAAAGTTCAACTTACTTTAACACAAGCGCCATGTTTTTAGAAAGCTGTGTCAAAGGTCAAAATGTTTGTCTAGCGCGTTTACATAGAAAAACAATGGAAAAGTAGCGTCTAAAGCGAGCCATGTCATGCAAGAGACAAAAGAAGCGAGCGCAATTGTCAAACACATCTGTGTGAAATGAAAAAGTAGGGCAGAAAAAAAAATGCATTCTGTGAGAACGGACCTTAACGCTCAAAATTGAAATTTTTTGGCCTTTATTATGAATATGTTTGTCTTACTGTTATCTATAAGCTAGTGTGCTCCAAAACAATGACAAAATTCGCATTTAGAAGATATAAGTGTTCAAAACTTACAGTCTCTCACTTCCGCCAATATGCTTTCCATTGGTGGCGAATGAAGTCTGGTTTCACGTTAATGTCACGCGAACGGCCGCAGATCCGGTCCAGAGACACGACAGTACAGAGCGGATCATATGCGGATCATAGTCGGTGCAGACCACAAAACTTATCGTATTATAAAGTTAACTCTATCCTTTTCTAAGCTCATCAGAAGCTCACTTCCGCGTTTTCCGGGAGAAGACGGTGAATTTACGCATAAATCCGAAAGAAAAATTCCTTTCCTGAAACAACATGCTGGTGCCCACAGCCCATTATAACTTACCGTTCAACAAACGTAATCATTATAACAGTATTTAAAAGACAAAATAAATGTATTTACACTTATCTGAAAATGTGAATATCAGAAATTTCACAATCTATTAACAATTTTAATAATATTTTGAATACAGCGCCTATGAAGTGTCATGTGACAAGCTTCATGCGTCGCCATAGAATATAGGAATGTGATGCATTCTAAAAATGTTTGCATTAAAATATATTCACTCTAAATAAATCTATATCAGTCAACAAGTCTATATCAGTCTATATTTTTTGATATAGTAGATGCTTTACGAGTGACAGGTTTTTTTCTAAAGGACTTTAAAAGGCGTGAAATTGACTTTTTTCCTGTCGGATGCCTTTGACGTCACATGCTCATGCACTGTAAAAATAGGTCTTGGGACTGGACTTTATTAAATTCAATAAAGCATGACAAAAAAAAAACATACATTTAAATAACATTAATGGGAAACATATCTAACCAGTACAACACAAGTTTCCGTTTACCCAATACTAGAGTTAACAGTGTTGGAATATATAAATTGAATGTATGTGTTAAGTTTCTGCATCTTGACACTGGCCAAGGCTCAACATCTGGCTCTGTGGCTCTGCGGACAGATGTGTCTCGAAGAAACCTGGTGCTGACATCATAATTACAACACAACCCTAGCTTGATCGACCCTAGCTTGATCGACCTCATAGTTGAGACACATGTATTCTGGTGTGTTCTCAAACACAGAGCCACAGAGTAATTAAAGCACTAAAAGTCCATTAAACCTGTTAACAAGACCAATAATATAATTAATTATGAAACCTCACTTAAATAATGCCACAGTAGCTTTGTGCATGCTAGCTTAGCCAGACAACAATAATAAATCATAGTGCAATTAAACACAGTCATTATAACTCTCTCCCTTAGCCCGTCCAACTCGGCCTATTGAAGCACATAAATTCTGTTGAAACAAGAGCTTGTTCTTTCCTCTGTGGAGTGAAAGTGCTCCCAAAACTTTTCCCGCATTAGATTTGCAGCTCTCTGCAGGTACTGAGGGAAACAGCTAACAGCTGGAACAAAGTCATTCTCGTTTCACACCGTTCAAGTCATGAAGCCAAGCTTTTCACAACAATGCAGACTATAAAAAGTCCCCATTCGATCAAAGTAATATTTTAAAAGGCCACCTCGTTTTAAAACTATCATCCTGCCATGAACCATTGTTAAAGCATGTGATGCAGAGCATGTGACATTGATGGCAATTAAGCATTCTAGGTGAGAATGAACTCTTGACCAGTCCCAAATATGCGCAGTGATGATGAATCTTAATTATGATAAGCATGATTAACATCAACATTCACGGCACGCACAATCAACCATGTAAAGTGAAGGGCCGTAACTCAGAATTTGGTTTTATAAATCTTGCTGGACTAGAACAAATTGTCTCAAGGTGACTTTGACCCAGGTAAAACTGATGAAGTTGCATTTTGCATATCTCAAACTGCATGGACACGCTCCTAAAATAGCACGTACTAATTTAAAATGTTTGCCATTTTAATTAGATTGTGCTCTGAGATTGCGTTATCTGATGAACTTATGGGGGCGTAGTGATTCAGCGACATTTGAGCCGGAACAGAGTAGAAGAGCATTATATAATGAACTCAGTTAGTTTCGCACAAGTTTAAATAGGTTATTGTGGTGGTACAACTCAGCTGAATGGCATCTTAAACTAAAAATAACAATGCTATAAAGCAAACCCGTTCAGCGGGGAAGCTAAAAACTCTTTATGCTTCATTAAATAAGACAGTATGAGATATATTTCTAAGAATTACTGTTCGCTTGGGGGCATCTATTATTTTAAATGTAGCAAAGCATCAACATTCTGTTGACTCTTTTTCATAGTCACAAGCTCTATGATATTATTATCAGTGCAGTGAAAAAATGTGTTTATTAAGTAATGGAATCATCTATAATGACACCATGGCAAGCAGCTGCATCCTCCACTGTAGCCAGAAGCCCAGGAACGAAAGGTCAAGGGGTCACCTCATCCAGATCTTCATCCAGATGTGTCCTCTAGCCGACGACAGGTATCCGTGTCTTTCTTCTTCAATTAACGGCTGCTACAAAAATATCACTCCTGAGGTATTTGAGGCGAACTCAAAAGAGTTATTATTTATATCTGCTGTCTATGAAAGGGAAACAACATATGTGTGGGGAACTGGAGGGAGAAAAGAGTAAATGAGCTTTGAGGAAATTGGCAGAGAAGCTCGGCATGAGGCAGCCTCGATTCCAGGGAACCCAGATCGTACTGACAACCATTTTCCCCTCAAACAAGAGGCCCACCATGAGCGGCGGTCACAAACAAGCCTCGCTTGTGAAACAATGAGGCTGCAAATATCTCACTGACTGTACTAAACGCATCTCGGCTGAGAACAATGAGGCGGAAAGAATCGAACGAGAAAGCCACGGCGCATGCGACCTGCTCGCGAATTCACAAGGCAAAAGGTCAATCGTGTAACGCCACACGCTCCCGCCTCCCCTGAATCATTGCCATTGGCTGTCGTTGAGGGACATGTGACTCCTCTCTGTCAAGCCAATGCACTTCAGAATAGACTTTGATGTCATTTCTTCATTCACAGAAGTTGACCCAAAAAGGTCTGGCTCTGTACTGTCTTCATGGAGGGCAGAGGTCTAGGTCCAACATCTCTAGGAAATGTGCCAGTCTTCTGGTAAAAATAGCACTGTACAGAAACATAAACGTGGATTTATTGGATCTAATTAAGGTATTCAACCCATTGCTTTTGAATATAGCCAGTGGTTGACATTTAGTTAAAGAACAACTACAGCACCCTGGTCAAACATTTCCAATAAAAGTATTGCTTTTAAATTTCTATTTGAGTAAATGTAGAAAAAGTATTTACTTTTGCATGTACTAAAATCTATCTATCTATCTATCTATCTATCTATCTATCTATCTATCTATCTATCTATCTATCTATCTATCTATCTATCTATCTATCCATCCATCCATCCATCCATCCATCCATCTAATCATTTTGTTTGGCCTATTACACTTTTTTAACTATTTTAACTTTCAAACAAGGCTCTGTCAAGCTAACATCAAAGTCTTTACAAACACTGCTATCTGACTTTTCCTTACATTCAACTTCATATTGCATATCTGCATCCTGTTTGAGCATAAACTTAATTTGAACTGAGGTCAAATTGAATTCAAATTAAGGAATTTAATTGAAATACAAAAATCATTAAAAATAAAAATTTAATTCTGAATGGGGCCCAACCCTGATAAACCTATAATGGTTTTGAATGTAGTAAAGTGAAAGTTTCCCAAAATGAAATACTTTGATAGTGTTCTGATTTCAGAGTACATAAACAGAGTAAAAATACTGTCCACTGTTGAATACAGCGCTCCTTAAACCTCTGAAAAGCAAGCATCTGCTGAATACTGCAGTAGTACAGATGTATTCCAGCGTGATGAAAACAAACACAGCTTTTCTCTTTTTTTGACACTGCGGCTGCACTAGCAGTTTGTAAATGTGTTTGTGAATGTTGATAGGTGTGTATGGACTGAGCAACTCTGTCACAACAGGTAGTGTTGAGAATGAATTGCTAAAATAGACAGCTCCACACCTCTGCACCTGAGCCTTCATGACACACAGGGCTCCAATCAGAGCATGTTTCCAACACAGCTGTCTCCCTGGAAGCCTTACACTCTTCTAAGGTCATCGGAAATGCCTCAGTGTGGCTGTATATGCTGCAACAGTGCTTCATTCTTAAAAAAAATAAAATAATTGCACTGGATCAACACTGAGAAATTGATTCAGTCCTTGCTGAGAGACAGCGAGACTGCTTTTATACACCGTTTAATAGCCTCTATTAAAGAAAATCAGTTCTTCTGGGTCAAAATAAAATCATTGTATGAATCACTGTGCGCTTGTGTGTACTTGTGAAGTACTTCATGCACTGAAAGCCCTTTACATGTAATGAGGTCGCGACTCAGCCATCACTCATGTAGCCTAGCATTGTGTGTCAGTACTCTGAACATCATCTAGTTTGTGGACAGAGCCTTTTGTTATTCTCTTCCTTGACACTTTATAACAAGCTATGGCTGAAAAGGTGGTAATCGAGACCATAGATCACACTAATGAAATTGTTAGTGCCCCCTGCTGGCCCCTAATAACCTACACTCAAGATACAAGACCACCGTGGAAGCTGCCTGGCATGAATGCTGCTGGTATGTAGATGGAATAATAGGACTGACTGACCTGATCTATCTATCTATCTATCTATCTATCTATCTATCTATCTATCTATCTATCTATCTATCTATCTATCTAGTATGCATTGGATGTGCACACGCATTTTTGTAATGGCACACTCATGTGATAAATACCCAGCTAACAGGGAACGTTCTCAGAAATTTGGCTAATGTTCTGGCTAACATTATTTCAGTAATGTTGATAGAACTTTTTTTTTTTTTTTTTTTTTTAAATGTTGAGAGGACCTTCAAAAGTAACATTCCTATATTGTTTGCAAATTCATGAAATGGAATGTTTGCATAATCAAGAAAGAAAAAAATATTTTTAAAACGTTTAAAAAGCTGGACGTTTTGAATGTTCAGAGAGCATAATGGGAGACGTTCACAAAACCTTTCTAGAACACTTTTTTTTTTTGGTAGCTGGGTATAACGCTGGGGTTGGCAGTTAGCAACATTAACATCGTCTGACAATCCCATGCATAATTCACTAATGAAATGCATGGGAATTCTGTGTGATTGGCTTGAATCTGAATTTCCTTAATGGTGTACCCCAAAATTATGTTTTTCTGCAGTGTGACCTTTGGGGATTTCAGGTTATTTCTCTAGACACACAATAATTAAAAAGCAAAATGAGGCTGGTTATATACACCATGCACACCACCAAGCATCAAATGCAAGAGAAAAACTAGCAAGGCAATAAAACAGCTGGTAATTTTTACAAGGAAATGCAACATTCCATATTTTTTTATTATTAAGTCACCAAAATGAATAACCAGCACTTAAAGGTAGGGTAGGATAAGCAATATTTTAAAGAGGCTAACAATAACAAGCTGTTACGGTTGATCCAAACACTTTTTTAAATGCACTGTTTTAATATTTAGACCACTTCTATTATTGAATGCCATCAGGATGTGAAGAGAGTTTCAACCAGTATAACAAAAAGTGTTTATAAAAAATAAATATTTCCTACCCTACTGGTTCAGTGAATGATTCAATGATTCACTTGTTTCATTCCAGAATGGATTCCAGAATCGTTTGACTGAACGATTCAATGAGTCACTCATATATTATTATTTCTAATTCAAAAAGAATGCAAACGATTCTTTTTTACCTTTGCAAACGAATGCAAAGGTAATGCACAGTTTCATATCGCTAATATATTTTTGAGATCTGTAAATTAATTCAATATTAGCAGGTTTGGTATCATGTTTATTGATTTTATTATTATTTAATTAGAGCAATAAATATTTATGGTCTGTATGCACTCACCATGTTACAGGCAAAGTTTGGTAAAATGTTAGTTTTTAGACCCTGTTTACACTGCAATTTTTTTTTTTTTTTTTAAATAACCACAAAACCCAACATCACAGGTTTTTATGAGACCTTTCTCTTAAAACATCATCCCTTCTGAAAAGCCATCCATCTGTCAATGTCTTTGTGTTTTGTGTTTTTGTTTTTTTGTACTGCAAGCTGTTTAACACTTCAAATGTAGTCAAGAGAGACCAAAGTAGGTGTGAGTATTTGTTTATGACTAATGCAACGCTGATCACCAGGAGCTATTAAGGAGAAGAACATAAATACGTCCAGGGAAAACTATGGGTGATCCACTGAGCGTTCATGCAACACTTTGTTACTGTGAGAGAATCACTCGAACTCCCGAACGATTCGAGAAAAGGTGATGCATGTCCAGGTAGCAACAGTACGTCTGCAGCAGAAGCACGGATCTCGACTGATCCCCCTTCAATCCGGTTTAACATATTCCCTTCAGATGAGGTATTCATGACCCATTATGTTCATTTCACATGTCCACTGACAAACAGAAACCATTTAATTGGATCCATTTTATCAAGGTTGCTCAATTTCCCTAGAGACTTAATTCTAACCTGAGGGCAGTGAGCCATTTGTCAATTGACGGGAGACGCTACAGAAACGTTACACAACAAGCCTCACACATGCAAGAAATCATCCTGTAAGCGGTGCATACTCACACAAACAACCTTAAACCATGCTTTTTGTAGTTCCTAAAATCTATGAGACTGCAGACATCTGGGGACTTTAATGACCCTGCTCTGCACCTGGCTCTTCAACAGCCATGCTTTGCTCATGGAGATTAAAAGCCTCATTGAGGCGAGCCAGAGAAGAGGCAGTGTTACACAGCGGCAAACTGTAACATGCTGGATTTTACACTTGTAAGATAGGGCACTGCTCCCAAGTAGGATGCCTCTTCCAGCTATTAATCTGTCCCCTCAGGACTTGTCCGTATGTTAACCACTGAGTAGACGTTTGGCTTCTAGCTGCTGATCTGTGGTCAGTTTATGGCAACTAATTTGAAATGAGTGAGATCGAAAAGCCAAGCAAACTAGGCAGGTTGACATCACAGCAGCCTTAGACTCGTATATTAGTTTTCCCAATAAATTCTGATTTATTAAGCAACCTTTCAGAGTAAACAAACTGAAAGAGCAGTGCTGTTTTGTGAAATTATTTATGGCATAAATAAACAAGACTTAAACAAGACTGTTAATGAGAACATATGCATCCATTATTTGACAGTCAGTCCGTTTTTTCCTTCGATTTCATCTTCGTGTTGTTTAAGCTGCAAACTAAAATTTTAGGTTGTCGTTGGTAGATCTTAAAAAGCAAAAAATTGTCTGTACCGAATTTATCTCCTAGATATGGCCCGTGCATTATCTATCTTCAACCGTAATGTCCCATATGCCATGTTTGTGATAATTCATTAAAATATTAGTAGAGTAATATGAGTAGAGATTACATGTATATGAATCTACCACCTGGACTCCTGTGGAGCAACTGGCGTTTAGGTCAGTGAGTTTTTAATTCAGCATCAGTAGAAAAATATGTTCATAATTAAGTTTAGTCATAAAGCCTGCTGATGTTAAACCATCAAGCATATATCTACTGTGCACATCCCTGCTGGGTGGAAACATGCTTAAACCAGTGTAAAATGGTCTTGGACTCGTTTGCTGGTTTAAAAGGGAGTTTAGGCACGCCAACCAGTTTGGACAGGCTAGGAGACCAGCAAGACCATCTTAAACCACCAGCAAACCATCTTAGGCTCTAGATGTTGCTTATTTATGAATTAAGGTCTAATGTGTCTTCGTGCCATACCTTTATGTATGTATTTATTTATTATTTATTTATTTAAGTACATCAAACAACTGTAGGTCATAATGACTCACTGGATAGCACTCTCTCTCTCTCTCTCTCTCTCTCTCTCTCTCTCAGTAAGGCAGTGATATGAGGTCTAGATCGCATTAATTATCCTCGGGATCTCGTCACACTGCCACCACGCGACGGGTTATCAGCAAACAAGACTGCATCTCGCACACTTTACGGCCACTGGTAACCCACTGCTGTTTGTCCGCATCTCTCCAACTAGGAAACACATCAAGCCCATTTCAGTACCATTTCACTCCGCGTGACGTCATACTTGATGCGCTAAAGCATTAGATATAGTAAGAATATCGAAAAAAAATCAAAAATCAAACTGTTGTTTAAATCTATAAAATAATGAGTTAATTTAATTTATTACTTATAAGGTGGCGGTCCTATTCCTACAAGCCGTTTAGCATCAGATGAATCAGCTCTGATGCAAATTAAAATGCTAGGCAGGTGGTAATGACCAAGACACATCAGGCAGAAGTGCTGCCCAGGGCTTTGCCTCCACCCTACTAAATTCAATCAAACTGCAAATGTTTTTTTCGAAACCAGAAACCTAAGATAAAACATTCTGCAGGTTTCTAAAACTTCTTTTCTAAAAGCCCTGTATATTTCATTTCCCACAGAGATAGGCTAGATGAGAGCTCACACCAAGCCTCCTCCAAATAAATCCATTGAAAGGGTGTTTCAAACCTATATGCGTATCATGTAGCCTATATGGAGACGCCGTGCAACAGTTAAATCCCCCGAAATCAAGGCTGATCAATAGGCGTCCAGACGCGTCAATCCCATCGCGAGATTGACAAGTGTAAGGTCGAAATCTTCGTGTCACGCGTTATCCAGCCAGTTCTTGACTACTTATAGACGTGTTAATGGTGCATTTTGTTTGGCTGTATCTCTACTACACCAAAAGGAATCGTGATTCTATTTCCATTCCCGACCAATCGAGCTGCGTTACCCGAAAATTACACGCGTTCATTTGAGATTCCCCATAATTAGCTGTTTCCTAATAGTGTTTATATGAAACCACCCTGTATGCATATCTAAATCAGCTCTACGCCCCATATATTACTTTGTGATCCATCATTTAATGGCCACAAGCAACTCACGTATCCGCTCGAGCATACTGCAAGAATATTTATTGAGTCCTCGCTCAATGCCTGCATTGAGTAAACGCGCTTTTATTCTCAAGCATTCTGCTGCACGCTTGGCTCTCCTCTCTCTACATCCACTCCAAGCTCGTTCCCATCCATATACACTGATGCAAAACCTTCGAATAACTCCTCGAGACTGTCGACTTACCTCGCACGCATGTGACCATCATAAAAAATATCAGATTCCAAAATGTAACTCCAGTTTTAATCCCCATTATTTTCTTTGCTTGGGAGTCCACCGGACCACATCTAATACATCCTCTCTTGAAAACGGTCAGGAATCCCGTGGATGTGACGCTGTGCCCCTCTGTGTCATCTATGCTCATGTTCACATGAAGGTAGTTGTTCTCTCCCTCAGCCAGAAGCGGAGCGGATCGCGGTGTGGCTCGAAGTGAACGGTGATGCTGGGATCCCACAGCAACCTTGACGAGGACTCAACCATCTCGCCAAAAGGGGCCAAACTCTGTGCGCTGTGATCTCGCTCACCGACTCCTATTCACTGCTATTCAGTGGCTTAACTGTGTGATCTCACTCTTTCATAATTGCTCAAATAAAACATTTAGTGTCGAGATACATTTATGAGTGAATGAATGGGACACAGCTGCTGTGATGGGGGGGAAAACTCTGAGCTCCTAATATGGGCAAGCTGGTCTATTGGATGGTTTTTAAAGATGTTTTAAGCATTTGAATTAGATGAAAACCAGCTTAGGCTTGTTTAAGATGCTTTTTCCCCCAGCAAAGATTTTAAAAAAGGAATTTGGCAGTAGTGCATACATATGCAAATGTTTCATTTGCATGGCTTATTGTTTTTTTGTTTTTTTTATTGTTTTTTTTTTATTTTTTATTGTAAAATTAGCTTCATATTTTAATGTATTCTCATCAAAGAATCCATTGGCCACACACATATACACAGATGAGTTTACTGCTTAAATGTTTACATAATAATATTATGATGGGAAGACATTCACCATCTAAAGGCTTCTGTTAAACTATTCCATGTTTAATTCAGTCCAATATTCTGTACAGTTGTTCATCATTTAATTTTATTGAGTTCTTGGGTCCTTGTGTAACTAACTATTTTATTGAAAATCTTGAGGCCAACATAATCTTGGTTTACTCTACCAGCCTAGCATTAGTATTATCATCATAATTATTTCCTACGAAAGGCATCTTTGTAAGATATTTGTCAGTGAATGTGAGATCTAAGACTGGGTGATTGCACTGCAGAAGGACACTCCTGCCATCTACAGGCTAAACATCCAGACAAATCTCATTCTTAGAAGTGTGCAGACACTCATTCCCTCTCTCTCTCCACCACTTCCCATGTGCCTGAAACACAACACAAACACAAACACACACACACACACACACACACACACACACACACGTTTCACTATATTAGGGAGGACATTGCATCAACTCCCACTGATTTTACATCAGGTTAAAGGGTTCGTTCACCCAAAAATGAAAATTCTGTCAGTGATTACTCACCCTCATGTTGTTCCAACCCCGTAAGACTTTCATTCATCTTCGGAACACAAATTAAGATATTTTTTTTATTAAATCTGAGAGCTGGATCACTCCATAGGCTTCTATGGGATCGAAACTTGCCGACCCAGAGAAGTTAGTAAAGACAATGTTTAAAATAGTCCAAGTGACTACAGTGGCTCAACCATAAGTTTATCAAGCGACGAGAATACTTTTTGTGCGCAAAAAAACAAACAAAGATAACGACTTTATTCAACTATTGATTTTCTTCTGTGTGTGTCTCTGAGTGAGTTCACGTAGTGTAACAGCGCAGCGCTTCTGGGTTGTACATCAGAACGGAGGCTCACTATTGGCCAGCATCATACACATGACCAGCGTCGGCCAATAGTGAGCCTCCGTTCTGACGTACAACCCAGAAGTGCTGCGCTGTTACACTACGTGAACTCACTCAGAGAAACACACAGAAGAAAATGAAGAGTTGAATAAACTGTTAGTTGAATACTAACTTTTCTGGGTCGGCAAGTTTCGATCCCATAGAAGCCTATGGAGGAGTGAGACAGCTCTCAGATTTAATCAAAAATATCTTAATTTGTGTTTTGAAGATGAACGAAAGTCTTACGGGGTTGGAACAACATGAGGGTGAGTAATTACTGACAGAATTTTCATTTTTGGGTGAACTAACGCTTTAAAGACGTTCTATCGCCTAACCCTAAACCGACCAAACACAGAAACATGTGCAAAACACTAGATTCAAATAAAAACATATTTTGAACAATTTTTAACTAGTGAGGATATATTCCATATAATAATTATATATAAGTGAGGACAATTGGACCTCATAAATATAGCCAAACCTGCGCACACACACACACACACACACACACACACTCACGCACACGCACTAACCCGCACGCACACACACACACACACACACACACACACCCTCTAAATCATGGATTATAAATGCAATAAATTGATCAAAGTTGCACCCATTCAGACACACACTCATACACTCACACACACACACACACACACACACACACACACACACACACACATTGGACAACTAGATACAATAGTAAACAAATAAGTTTCAAGGGATTTCATTCACCTCTAATTTTCATCTCACCATCATCTAAACCAAACCTTCAGACATAACTATAGTAGTTATTTTTTTCACCACTTTCAGTTATTTACAAGTTAATATCATTATTTTGGAATCCAAGACCAATGTTTAGCACACAATTTCCAAGGTGCTGAAGTCCATTATGCAGCGCATTCAAACAAGCAGACATACATGCATGGATGGATGGATGGATGGATGGATGGATGGATGGATGGATGGATGGATGGATGGATGGATGGATGGATGGATGGATGGATGGATGGATGGATGGATGGATGGATAGATAGATAGATAGATAGATAGATAGATAGATAGATAGATAGATAGATAGATAGATAGATAGATAGATAGATAGATAGATAGATAGATAGATAGATAGACCTGAACATTATAAATAGCCAAAAAGTTGAGTTAAGGAAATACTCAACAAAGTCATTCATTCAAGTTTTTAGCCACTTCATGCTCTCAAGCACTAATTAGATAGTGTAACTCCGTCCTCATTAGTCCTGCAGATCCACACCCATCTGAACAGAGAAAAGATAAATCATATAGTCATAGGCATATAAGCATATAACCTTGACTCATCGCAGTCTCTCAATGACAGGATCGGGAAAGAGAAGGAGATGGTGGAAAATCCACCAGAGAATGAATCATGACTGCACCTCATCAAATCCACATTTCTCATGTGCTTCGAGTACAAGAGACTAACCTTCTTCTCCCTCCCTCCTTCAACACACCAAATTAAAATCCAGTTAAGGCCCTTAAATATCAGATTGGCTCAATGCAACTGGACGTTTGGGGAATGATCTATGCACATTCAATTAGAATTCATAAACAGTGTTAATGTGTGTTGTTTGCCAGTCTCCATATACCAGTAAGTTTGAACTGTACATGAGAGCGGTACATTAGCCTCGGCAATATTAGAAGCACTATATGATTAGTTACATTATCATTTAGCCAACATTTTTAATCCAAACTCAATCAGCATACAGTAATTGCTCTCCCTGGAGCGCTAGATAAAAGAAAACAATTTAGACTCATTGTAACTCTACAGTACGCTTGGATTGAAACTTCCTAGGCTACATTTTTATCTGTAAACTTAAAAGGGTCCTTTTAAAAATAGAAATTCCCTGTTGAAATAAAATAGCTTGATATACTGTATGAACACATATAAGTTTCAAAACTGAAAACACCCTCTCAGGACCAAAAAGACCATCTGTTGACATTAAGCTGAAACCAAGACTCCATCCAAAGACATATAAATACAGAACAAATGACGACATCAATGTCCAGAAACTTGGGCCGGGCCGGTGCAAGAATTAAAACATTCATTATTACAAAACACCAAAAGTTCACAATCTAGAAGTTGGTTAAACGTTGTGTTGTTTCTGACTCAGAGAGGTTTATTTTTAGCATGTACTCTGATCATTTCAGTCCAACCTTGACAGTTTGTTCAGTGCATTTCAGCACATGTGTTTTTTGTGAACCTGCAAAGAGGCTGTCAGTGAAGAATGGGGCAGTGCCAGCTATACTGGACCCGACAGAAAACGTACAACCTATAAGCATTTGCTGCATCCAAAATCAACTTCTTCCCATATATGATAAAAACAGTACACCAAAAGAGTAGTGTGTTCGAAAAGCAGGAGGGGTAAAGTACCCAAATGACCTACTGCCTCCAGCGAGATCCTCAAATGTGCATTCGATAGACACTTTATTATCCCATGAGGCCACGGGATTTATGAATGACCGTGAAGCGACAAAACTGACGCTGGTAGATCTGGCAGTACCAACATGGCGGATGTAGTACATCTGTATTTCATTTATACTATAGTCATCCTATAAAGAACATACTTTTTTAACGGCTGTGATGTAAATTCAAATGTAGTACCTACTCAGACAGTACATTTACATTTATTCATTTAGCAGACGCTTTTATCCAAAGCGACTTGCAAATGAGAACAATAGAAGCAGTTAAACTAACAGTAGGACAATTATGCAAGTGCTATGACCCTTCTCAGTTTAGATGTGATTTCGAACACCAATTATCTAAAATGAAAAAATAAAATAATAATAATAATAATAATAATATATATGCTGTATGCTGATAATAATATATATATATAAAAAACAATAATAAAAAACTATTTTAAATAATAATAATAATAATAATAAAAATAATTAAATTAAATGAATGAAATAAAATAAAATAAAATAAAAACATGAATAAATAAATACATTTATATATAATATAATTAAAATAACATTTATTAATATAAAATAAAATTGTATGAATTTACAGAGCAATATTTCATGTTTGAGCAAAAAATATCTATTGCAAAATGCAGTAAATATGCCAACGATGAAAACTGAGAATTTGGATTGATTTAATATCAGATATAAGTTTAGTCATAACTCAACGAAACACTCACAGAGTTGTACCTTTGCAGTTTGCATGCTCATCAAAAGACACCGATAAGAAATAAAAGTAAAAGATCAGTCAATGCCAGTCTTCAAAGTATCACCCTTACTTTTTCTGTCCAAAGCAAGTTGCAAGGGCATTCAGCAATGAGATACAGAAACATCTGCTTTAAAAAGGCTCATGGTAATTTGAAGAGATGCAATGCATCAATCCAGGCCTGAGGCTCAAGATGGGTTTTTCTTAGGACTAGAAAAGTGACCTCATTTGCACACTTCATTAAGTCACGAGCACAGCTCGCCTTCAAGGTATTGGAGAGTTTCTCTGCTTGTTATTTTTTGTATTTCGTGAGTCCCTGTGGCCCGCCACCCTGCTCTCTCTGTGCGTGTACTGCTGTGCGAGAGAAATGAGAGCACCCGTCAGAAGCACCGCTGAGCTCCGGGCCCCGTAGGCTCTTATCCATCATATCTGGGGGACACATGCATGATGGAGGGCATCAGCTCTGTCACACCTGCCATTCAGATCCATTAGCAGAAGACTGAGGCTCAACACGCCAAACTTGTTCACCCAGATGCTCAGTGTGCACTGTGGGAGTCATTTATTTTTTATTAATTGCAAAAATAAAATAAAAATCATGTAAAATCATGTCTTTAAATCATGTACATCTTATTTCCTTTTATCTCACATCTTCTCTCTGTGTGTATTTTATTGTGATTGTTGTTTTACTAATTTGTTGTAGTTTTATTTCAATTGAATTCCATTTTATTTTAGGGGTAAACAATATATATAAATATGTAGATAACACAGACGATTTTATTATATTTGTCATACGTTTATCATAATAGTTCTGGATGATGGATGGATGGATGGATGGATGGATGGATGGATGGATGGATGGATGGATGGATGGATGGATGGATTGATAGATAAATAGATAGATAGATACGGGCGGGCGGGCGGGCGGACGGACGGACGGACGGACGGACAGACAGACAGACAGACAGATAGATAGATAGATAGATAGATAGATAGATCAGGATGATGGATGGATGGCTGAATTTTGTTTTCATTAGTAAGCATGTGGTCACTCCCTGAAAACAGCAGATTTTAACTTTAGCACAAGGATGTCCATATTTTACAGTAAATCATACAGCCTGCATGCAGGGAATATGAATTAAGTTATTGATTCACCATAAATTAACTGGCATTCTTCTAGAGTGTTATCCTAATGTTCACTATGCTAATAAAAAACACAGAAAGAGAAGACGTGAGATAAAAGGAAAGAGCATGAGGACAAAAGAAGGTGTCATTGATCATTCCCAACACTAATGCTGCAGTTTTCCATGCTCAGAAACTCTCAGATGTGTAGGCTGGTAGCAGAAGTCGACAGTGATGTGTGTCAGTGTAAGATCTGCTGAGGCAGAGCACTGTTTCCAGATCAGCTCCTCTCCACTCCATAGAAATGGGCTCTAAGAAGAAGTGATGATGGCAGTCTGGGGTGAATTCACTGCCTGACTAATGTCTTGTTGAATGCCTAAAAGTGTCAGGGCTTTAACATCACACCCATCAATTCTTCCTCACCGTCCTGTGGCAAAAGCCATAGATCCGCCGCTGTTAGGAGAGATAACGGCATTAAAAGCCAGACGTGATAGACAGGAGAAGAGCAAATAATTATCCAACGCTGACAGAGTGAAACTGTCATATTATCAGAAAAGCTTTTCCTTGTTTCGAATGCAAGTCTGAAGAAATCCTGTGTGTTTTATAAAATCTTTTATATATAGTTTTATTATATTTATTATAATATAATATTTAATTGACTGCTTTTAAACAGCATTTTTGCATGATGGATGGATGGACAATTTTATTACATTTTATTTACAAAATATTATATGATATTTAATGACTGTCGGTAGATAGATAGATAGATAGATAGATAGATAGATAGATAGATAGATAGATAGATAGATAGATAGATAGATAGATAGATAGATAGATAGATAGATAGATAGATATACATGGACTTATTATATCCATTATGAATTTATTTACTAGATAACATACAATATTTATTTGACTGTCGTTAAACAGCATTTTTGCAGGATGGATGGACAATTTTATTATATTTATTATAATTTTATTCACTAAATATGATATAATATCTGATTGATTGTACTTAAACAGCATTTTGCATATCTTCTTGCATATTCCAATTCAAAATGAATCTGTAAAAAGGCAAAAAGTTGATGCTGTCCACTTTGCATCACCAGCCAGAAGTTATTACATGTTTCCAATCCATAATTAATTTGAATATGTCAATTAAAGAAAATTGCCCCTTAATTACCCATGTGCTGGTGAGAAAACCAGTGCCTCGGCAATCAGAAATAAACCTAAATATACCCCAGACCCTTTGGGCTTGTCAAATTGATGGAATAATTATATCTAAAGTGTAAGGAAGGGCTCTCTCCAGCAGAGTCAGCGGCCCTCGCCACACACATCAGGCTTGTGGGTGTCAAAAGTTTCACTTCACAAATGAGGTCCTGCATTCCAGGAAACTGGAGGAACACTTTGATTCAGCTTCTGCATCCGGCCTCAGGTTTAAATAAAACACACAGAACGCTCAGCATTTCACATTACAACCACCAGACGAGAAATCATTTTTCATCAAAGAGTTTGTTTTATCTCTTATCCACTGGGCCCAGTCGTTCTTTATTTACAAAGCCTGGCTGATACGACAAGTCTCACTGCTCCCGAAACCTTGACTGACCTGCGCGAGAAATGAAATGTAGAGAATACGACAGCGCACGTAACTCAGTGGACGAGGCCGTCACGGTAAACAGAAGCACATTTCAAAGGTAAATGAGAGCATGGACGCTGACCCTGATATCGCAAACAACGGCACCGCTGTTGTATTAATTTTTGATGAATGTCAAGTAATGCGATGCTGCTGAATTTACTGCAGAAAAAGCACTGTGGTGAGCCTCGAACCGTTTACTCCTTGCCGGTGTCGTCTGCAGACTGGAAACTTTTGATAAATGACCGAATCCCTTTTCTAATAGTGGAACTGGGCCGTACGAGATCCACGTCCTGTTGTGTTTCTAACCGTCACAGTCGCTGTTTCACTGCACTGAGAGGAATTATGGGGGCTTTGCAAACCGGTTTAGGGATGTTTTGGTCTCTAAGAAGCTTTTCATTTGGACCGACCGTGTCTTTCTTCAACTAGCCATTGACCTATTGATGTGACTAAACAGCGTTTCCGCTAAAGGATTCAAATGTCATATGGAATCAATCATAATTACACAGTGACTTTCACTACGCATTTGTTCAGCGCCTACACTTTGATTCTACGAGAAAGGGTATTAAACTGATATTAAAAAGATTCATCAAAGTCAATGGACTGCATTACAGAAGACAGAGTTAATGCTAAGTATTCTTTAACAGAGTGTGAAGCCAGCCCAAACATTAAATGTAATGGTTTACTGAGGTTAAGCGATATTACCACATTAACCTATGGTGCAGCGCTCAGCTAGGATTTCTGTTTTTTTTTTTACTTTTGCATTTGCTTTTACCACACACATAAAGCACTTTGCATGTACCAGGGAAGCGTTTTCATCAATGCTCATGTACAGTAAATACAAAAATGATGATGCACAGCACCCAGTGTGACAACGAGCAGTTCTAATCGAGCTAAAGTGGGTTTTTGCATAGTCAAGCCATAACATTAATCTTTTCTGTGCAAATATACAGAAATGTTCAATTATGAATTGTTGTATTCCAAATGAAAATCATGCATGTAGGCTAAATGTTCCAAAATCAGCTGTTACAATGTGTTAAAAAACATATTTAAAACATGCATTCTGTACACAACCGTTTATTTTTTTTTATAGAATTACATATTTTTATTCAGCAAGGAAATGAATTTGATCAAAAGTGACAGTAAAGACTTTTCTATTTCAAATAAACGCTGTTCTTTTGAACTTATTAACATCAAAGAATAATAATCAGAAATGTTTCTTGAGCATCAAATCATCATATTAGAATAATTTCTGAAGGATCATGTGCCACTGAAGACTGGAGTAATGATGCTGAAAATTCAGCTTTGCATCACAGAAATAAATGACATTTTAAGAATATATTAAAATAGAAAACCATTGTTTATACTGTAGTAATAGTTCACAGTATGACATTATTTACTGTATTCTGAATTAAATAACTGCAGCCTTGGTGAGCATAAGAGACGTCATTCAAAAATATTTTCAAATATAAACTCTTAAACGGTAGTGTACATGCATGCTCGCAAATGATAAAAACGGATTTCTTTATGTGTCAACACTGCAGTTTCTCTAGGCAGCAGATTAGACGCCTTAGAGGCCTGGAACAGTCGATGTTTATATGCTTTAGGTTCCTATTGTTACTAGTAAAATTGGTCCCAACAGATCACATTCTACATTCTTGTACACCCGCTGCTCCTTGCTGCCTTTTCATTTGTTTGCTATTATTTCAGTTTTGGCCATTGTTACCAAGGAGACTTGGCTATTGTTCAGTGTGTTTAAATCCTCTCAAACTCTCAGAGCATCTGAGACTCTGGTTCTGTCCCTCTGCACTGGTTAACACAAGGAAAGACACAACAACAAAAAGCAATGCTTGTTAAGACTGAGAAAGAGCTCACCCAAAATAAAAAAATCATTATTTACTCACCCCGATCTCAACGCAAACATCTATGAATTACTTTCTATATAATGAAAGTGAATTAGGAGCTATCAATAAAACATCTTGAAAGTAGTAAAGGTGATCCATAGGACTTGTGCGCTATTTTCCAAAATCATCTGAAGCCATACAATGGCTTTGAATAGAAATTTTAGCCTGTTTCTCCCAAGCGATTGTATGACTTGGAATATAGTGCATATGTGAAAACAACAACTTATTTAATTATTTTAGGAGACTTGTGCATGATTTTTGAAGCCTGAAAGCTCTAGTACCCATTCACTGTTACTGCATGAGCAACAAGCAGATTATTCAAAAGTTCTCCTTTTGTGTTTTATAAAAAAGAGAGTCCCGGTTTACGGCCCGAGACGATAGGAAAATGGATAAATGGAGAAGTAAGTCAGACTGGTTTGGAATGACATGAAGGAGAGTAAATGATGGCAGGATTTTAATTTTAATTTTAAGGTTAAGAGATGACAACATTAAAGACAAAACTCTTACCGCAGAGTTTATTGAGTCAATTCACAAGCATAAGCGACCACCGTGTATGCAGATTCATCTGCGTGACATAAGACATGCTGGCCAAGCCTTGCAAGCTGTTAAACAACTTGGCTTTGTCCTTTCATTCTCAGCAATGAGGATGTAACAGCCAGAACTGGACGGAGAGCCAGAAAGGCTGTTTGAATATTCATTAAAATGGCCATTAGAGAGCTGGCTTGGCTTCTAACGAACCAATCAGAACTAATGAATTTGGTGTGCAAAGTCTTCAGGAAAGCCCCACACCGTGAGGGAGGAGAGATTATCTGAGAGTGAATGAGTGCAACTGAGAGTGAAAGGACAATGAGTGAAATTGCAGTAAACTATGTTGTCTTTTAAGTATAAATGAAAAGATTAACTTGCTCACCGCCTGAATCATGCAACAAACAAAATAACAGTGGGTGGATGGATGGATGGATGGATGGATGGATGGATGGATGGATGGATGGATGGATGGATGGATGGATGGATGGATGGATGGATGGATGGATGGATGGATGGATGGATGGATGGATGGATGGATGGATGGATGGATGGATGGATGGATGGATTGATTCATTGATTCATTGATTCATTTACCTCATCCTCTTCCGATTTAAATCCGGAAAGTTTTTACTCATAAATCCAAAAGCATCATTAGAAATTCTTCAGGAAACTGATTCTTCAGGTGTTCTGTTCACACCAAGAATGACTACAGATAAATAACTAAAAGACAATATCATTCTGTTTATTATAAGCAGGCTGCCGTTTTTTCATCTATCACTTTAAATGCTTGAACCCTTTAAAGTCGGATGAATTCTGATCAACTGACAATGTCTTTATCATTCATCAGCTGGAAACAAATCCCTTTGAAAGTGATTCCAACTATATTATTTCACTGTGCCGTTCTCGTTATAGTTGTGGCGTGGACATGCTATTCTTTTATATTTACAAATGATTCTTAGAACTATCATTATAGCTGAATGCCACTAATTACTAGCAAAAGCATGAAGAGGGTGAGGCACAAATGAAAGAAACAGAAGAATAAAAACAAGAAGGCGAGAAAACAAGGCTCTCATGTTTTCATGGTAGCTCTTACTCAATCTTGTTTGGTGTATTTCTGGACATCGGCAGACAAGAACACTTTTAAAATTGATCAGTGTTGCAGCACTGGTACTCTTCACTCGATACTGGTAACATATGTTGCCAAAAAGGGGAGAGGGAATAGCATGAGAAGCTGAGGAAAGACAGATCTGGAGCTTTCCGTCACTATAGACACTTCATTGATTGTGTCAGTCAGTTTCTCTGTCTTTCCCCTCGAACACATTCACACAGAAGAGCACATGGTGTCTTCCACATCAGATGAATCTCTCTTCTCACTCCTCTGTTTCTCAGTTGACCTTATTCACACTTTATGAGCATCTCAGACGGACAACAAAGGAAACCTATTCCAAGCTTTGAAGAACATATGATTTATATCAGTGCCCGTAGTGGTAAAGGTTGATCTCAGGAACTAACACATTTCTCCTTCTCTCGCTCCTGCAAGGGTGTAAGTGAGGTTCGAAAGTTAGAAGCAGTTAAAAATACAGTTTCTCGTATATGACACACTCCTAACGAAAGCCAAACTCTGAGCACTTTTTTACTGTATCAGCCTTTATTCATGGACCCTTAAACTTGGCAAATATGATAATGCACACAGCCATATTGTGCCATCAGCCCATTTCACACGTTGTTTCTCGGCCGTCGGATAGAGAGAACCTATACTGCCCTAACGAAAGCCGAATTCTGAGCAAATACAACTTTATTAATTCATGTGCATCCATACTCTCGTTTTCTTCATAGTAAAATGGCAGTGACGCACAAATAGGTTTTAGTACACATATTCTGTAAATTTTAATGCACGAGCAGTGAGCACGCAAACAAAATCCCGTGCGCACATGAACATTTCTCGTGAGCACAAGTTTCTCATCTTTATTTTTTATTTTTGCAAAGGTCCCTTTAGGGGCTCCGTACTTATTGAAGAAAAAAAATAAATTTTAAGAATGGGTCACACTTTAGATTAGGGGCAAATTCTCACTATTAACTTTGCCTTTGCCTTTGCCTCTATAAACTCCTAATGACTGCTTATTAATAGTTAAGGTAGTTGTTAAGTTTAGGTATTGAGTGATTAAGGGATGTAGAATATGGTCATGCAGAATAAGGCATTAATATGTGCTTTATAAGTACTAATAAACAGTTAATATCCTAGTAATATACATGTTAATAAGCAACTAGTTAATAGTGAGAACTGGACCCCAGAATAAAGCGTTACCGAAAAATGAAAATGAAAAAACAAAACAAAAGCTATAATATTATATAAATAATACCATCCGTCCCTGCAAGAAGGCAGGACCCAACTCTGAACCCAACTATTCTATTAAAACCAAACTGATTAAAGCGATTTCCCCCCTTGTCTACCATCTTAGATTATATATATATATATATATATATATATATATATATATATATATATATATATATATATATATATTATATTTTTATTTTTTACGAGCTTATGCAAATATGTTCTTAGTGAAGGAAACATGCAGTGCTGCATTAGAATTTGGCTAAAACAAGGTATCTCAAAGGGACAGTTTGCACATAAAAAAAAATGTTTTTCATTATTTACTCACCCTCACGTCGTTCAAAACCTGTATGACAAGAACGGTGGGGTCCGAACAACATTGGAATGAATTGTGAAACTGTACCTTTAAGAGGCAGCATCAAGATGTCTACATTTTGCTACAGACTTCAGGCTAGGAGTGCTCTTATATGATTCCCTAAGCAGCTTGCTGTTTTTTGGAGCAGAGCAAAAGTGTGAGTATAGTGTGGTGCGATCACAGTTTCTGTGGAAGAGATTCAAGAGAAAGAGGGCATTTTAAATGTTATGATTGTACTTGACAAGGCTAAATTTGAGAAGGTGTCATAGATACTCAAAAGACACATGGGCGACGCCAAGGGTGTGTTCTTCAAAATGCCTTCCCCCCTGCACATCATTGAGTCTCATTGGACATGGCAAGAACTCTTGGAACGCTTGACAAGTATGTCAAACTAGAGCAGTGTCATAGCTACGGGTCACGGCTTTGGGTTGAAAGACGGGTCTGCGTGACTTTCATCAGGAATAAACTGATAATATAGAAGGAGGTGGGTTCAATCAACGCTCAACTCAAAGCCCTAAAAATTCAATACAACTTGTTATTAATAATTATGATAATTCCATTCGAAAATTCATCTTTTATTGGTTTATTAAAACAATGACATACTGTCATATTATAACAACTGTTATAATCGTATTACTATATTTACAGTCAACAACTTTAAATCAATAGTTCTCCATATGGTCCATCATTTCTATTTCAAACAACTCATTCATAGTTATTCATGGTATTGAATTACAGTATATTCCCTCATTAAACATTAATGGGTTAGTTCACCCAAAAATGATTTTTTTTTTTTTTTTTCTGGAATAATTTACTCACCCTCAAGCCATCCTATGTGTATGACTTTCTACTTTCAGCCAAACACAACAGGATAAAAAAATATCCTGGCTCTTCCCAGCTTTATAATGGTAGTGAGTAGCGCCTGAGATTTTGAAGCACCAAAAAGCCCATCCATCCATCCATCCATCCATCCATCCATCCACCCACCCATCCATCATCATCATCCATCCATCCATTCATCCATCCATGGTAACACTTTATAATAACGTTCAGTTGTAAGTCATTTATAAGTGGTTAGTTAATGATGAACTAATCATTTACAAAACATTCATAAATGATTAGCAAGTGATATACTAACATTTTATGTATGTTTTGTAAATTCCGTTACAAGTCATTTACAAGTGATTATTAAATGATTAACTAATTATTTACGAAACATGACTGCGTTCATAAATGATTCATAAGTGATATGTTAATTATTGTATGTATGTTTTGTAGATTCAGTTATAAGTCATTTACAATTGATTAGTAAATGATAAACTAATCATTTATAAAACATGAATATGCGTTTCATAAATGTTTAATAAATTATGTTTTTTTTGTATGTATGTATATAAATGACTTACAACTGAACATTATTATAAAGTGTTACCGCTCAGTGGGGAGTAGACACCTCTCATGGTTCAAACAACAAACTCAAGCTCTTCCCACATTTCTCTTTAAAAATTCTCGTTTTAGACTTCTATTTCGAGACCGGTGTTTTGTTTTGCTCAATCCTCTGAGCTTCAACATTTGTCAATACATCATGCGTCGGCTCAGAGGTCACTCTTCCACCAGATCTCGACTCGTATACGGCCATGACCAGAAGCTAGTGACTATAGATTATATAGTTATAAATATGGATATCTTTCTTACAAAAACACATGGCTTCGCTTCAGAAGGCCTTTATTAACACCTGGAGCCGTATGGATTACTGTTATGATGCTGGATGTGGATGTGTATTTCATAATATAACATGTTTGGCTGAAAGAAGTAAGTCATATACACCTAGGAGGGCTTGAGGGTGAGTAAAATATGGGATAATTTTCACGATCCCTTTCCCTGCTCAGATCCGAGCCTCAATGGAGATGGGCTTTCCACACACTGTAGTTCAAGGTTTGAGCTCTTTGAGCCTATTTTCATCTCTGTTCCTAGCAGCAGGCGCTTCTACGCTCTCTCCTGTCATGAATGAGCGTGCCCAGGGGGATTGTGGGAATTGTATTCCAGGTGGAGGAGAGGCTCTTAAGTGGTCGGCAGCAGGTGCTCACTTATTTAGACGAGTGACTGGATAATTACCAACACCTGTGTGCTTATTGGAAGGCTGTTTCACTGTTTCGGAAACAGGCTGAGGATTCAACTAAAGAGACAGTTATTCCCGAGGGGGGTTTGTGTGGAACTGTGCCAAAAGAACATCTGAACACAGTACCACTACAACCATGATAGCAAACCAAGACAGCATCCAGCTGTGTGTCACACAGAACACAAGCCTTCCATAATGCTACATGAGGAGAAATACAACAAGATCATATATATATATATAAGAGCTGCATCAGTTCAGAGAGTCGGATTCACTGATTCTCAGACAGATGCAATCTATTGGTTTCACTTTGAAATGAGCATTGAGAGATTTAAGCATCTTGTCTTTCTTATCTGTTTTCCTCAGGGCCAAAAATGCAGTTGAATAGATAGGCTTAAAGAAAATGTGAGAGAAAAGAGAAAATTCTGTCATTATTTACTCAACCTCATGTTGCTCCAAACCTGTATGACTTTCATTCTTAAAGAATATCCTGATCATTCTTTTCAATATAAAGAAAGTAAATAATCACTAAAGCTGTCAATCTTTACATATATATATATATATATATATATATATATATATATATATATATATATATATATATATATATATATATAATAAAAGTGGCCCATAAGACCACTTTTAAGAGCTATTCATTAGCTTTGAGTGAGAAACAGGACAGATTGAGAGTTCATAGTGATGTCTGAATTGTGAATCATCTTTTTAATTCAAATATTTTCAGTGAATCAGTTGATCAGATCCTAAATCCAATCTGAATGATTTGTTGATTTCATGAATTGTTATGTTTTATGAAATGATCTGGTTTTGATGTAGAAAGAAGCAGCGCTGTCCAATTTGTGAATAAATCACTCTTATGAGTCAGATCTTTTTAATGAAATGGTTGATCCAGTTCATAAAACCAGTCTGAGTTCATGATTTGTTCACAATTTGTTGAACTCACTGACTCTTATTGAAGCGGAAGCTAAGATTTCAATCTGTTCCTCACACAAAGCTATTGTCTGGCTTCAGAAGACTTGAAATATAGAGCACAAATCATAAGAAACCCTTTTATGATCATTTCATTATGATTTTTGGCTTCAGTCTTATGCATAACAATGAATCTCTTGTGGAGGAACAGGTTACAAGTAATTTAGGTTTGGAGCAAATTCCCATTTTTAGGTGAACTATCCCTTTAAGTAGAAATGCAGGATACAGAAAGTGATATACAACACTTAGTGCATAGCAATTCATTAGCAAGCCACTTAAGAATGCCCCAATAAGATAATTCAATAAAAGTGCTTAATCAAAGGATATAAATTAACAGTATTCCTTCACACAGTTGCACATTAAGACAACAGTCTTCAATGATGAAATGACCTGAAAAACAAATTCACAATGAGAGAAAAAGGCGATAAACTTTCTTTATGCACAACAAATCAAAGCAGGCACTTACTACAGTGTTTGTGAAAAGTCTGCTAATTGAGTTCAATTTGATTTATTGAAGATGATCTGCAAAGCACAAGAGAGATACTGTGTAAACGCGCAACATAGAAAACTTTACATTATTGAACAGAATTAATCCTGTTATTCACTTCCAGCCCTCAATGCTAGCGATATACTGACAACTTTTTGAAGAGCCGGGAAAGATATGATCTCCATGGCCATGATAACACAATCAATAATGTACGATTACAGGGACTGAGGTTATATTTAGCTAAAAGGAAAAATTGAAAGAACAAAAAAAAAAAAACAGAATGTTTTATTCTAAATATTTGAAGAATCAGACTGTGGAAAAAAGCTTATATTGTATATCTGCTGGATCAACTTGCCATTAATTCCCATGCTTCCCTGTAACAGCCTTGAAGATAAAATCCTGGAATCGGTGAGAACTATATGTCTGAATCAGAGCATACAAACTGTATTTATATACAGTTGCAATGCTGAATAGATAAACAGCATCTTGTGGCATGAGAATTCTCCATGTTTTCTGACCAAATAATAATTTTCACTACTGCATTTTCTCTCAGAGGGAAAACGTGAAAATCTTAATATGCAAACAACAAATTCATGTTACATTTTGGCAATTTGCATAGAAGCTCTGTTGACAGTAACACTGACTTCCAATCTCTATTCTGCTCGCCAGCGACATGTGGAGAAGGTTTGCATTTTAAAGGGTGCTGTGCAGATGAGATGGGCAACAGTTGGATATAATTTTCCTTTGGAGAACTCAAATAACCCACTCTGCTTCCTCAAATTTGACATTACGCTCTCATTGGAAATACAAGAACAGCAGTTATAGGTAAATTGGTTGTTTAAACAGGTTTCTTGCATAGATGTGAATTTTAACAGTGAGTGTAAAAATAAAACTCCAAACACACAATCTCACCGCTGGAAGCATTAAGATAAAATGCTTTACCTGAAGCGAAACAGATGGGAACTGGGAAGAAGTTGAGCTATACTGTTTTTAAAGCTGAAGTGTGTAATTTTTTTTGATGTTGTGTCTCAGCTATAATGATGTGCCATTGGTATAAAAGTGTAAAAATTCTGGCTTTGTTTTTGGTAATGCTTTATTTCGATAGTCCACTTTAGACATTCAGCTAACTATAAGTAACTGTGCAACTACATGTCAACTAGCAGTCATTAGAGTATTAGTAGACTGTCTGCTTAATATCTGCTAACACTTTATTTTGATGCTCTCCAACAGACATTATACAGACTATAAGTAACTTTGCAAGTACATGTCAACTTATTCCAATAACCCTAAACCTAATGGCTCGTTTCCACTGAGCAGTGCGGTACGGTACGGGACAGTACGGTACGGTTCGGGTCTGTTAACCATGATCTGGCTAGCGTTTCCACTGCCAACAGTACCCTTACTTGATAGGCGTGGTGTTTCGATCGACGTCATTTTCGCGCGAAGAAGAACATAGTAAACTACAATGGATGACATACAGCAGATCTTGTTCTTGCTCCTCGACATGTTTGTCACAAGAAGACAAGCGCCGACATTAAGCTTTTCTCAATATCAAGTACGCAAAGTTTGTACTTGCCATGTGCGACTCCTACATGCAAATGGTACAGCGCGTTCTTAAAAGCGTCACTCAGCTCGCTCTGCTACTCCGGTTATCTCTGTTACTCTGTGTACATTTTAAGCAACAATAAAACGAAATATGTTATAAAACACCACTCTGCCTCTTTTCGTTTTCATTTAAATAAATTAAACATTATAGGGACACAAATGTGGTTCATGCGCAATGCATATTGATTATTCACTGCACGTTATACGTTATTCTATTTATAACAAAACGTAATTTAAAACACAACCGTTACCTCTTTTCGTTTAAATAAAAAAAAATTAAACATATTCCAGACAAATGTTGCAATAAACATCAGTGATAATCTTGTAATAAAAAAAAGACAAGAAACCATATTTCTTTTTGTAAAATTTCAGTTTTATCAATAATAGCCAATATAAAAGTTGAAGTAAAAGGTACAAGAAGCTATACAATAAGAAATAAAGCAAACAATTCAGTCAAATATCCAAATGCAGCGCTCTAATCTAACATTACAACAGTAAAGTTAAATACAAATAGCCTATAATATGAAACTAAACTTAGCCCTCAGCCAAAACGATTGACAGGGAACGAATTATATATTCACGAGACCAAAGATCGCCCGTTAGGTCTACACAAGACGAATTATATCTCATGTTTAACCACTACCGTCGGAGTCAGCGGCGAACGTCAGAAGAACTAGCCGAGGAAAGGCTCATCCAGCCGGGAAACATGAGCGCCGAGCGCCCGCTGACCGCATGGATCTCACAACCGGGGAAAAAAAAATATCATCTTTATAAATAAACCACAGATTTGAGCTTTTAACAACTACATTCTCGTCTGAAAAACTCTTAAAATTAAATTTCGTGACACAGTAACAGTAGTATTATATTAAACTCTATATTAAAAAATGGCACTTCTTATGTTGTCATTCCCCAAGTGATGATTCTCTGTCAACCAATCAACGTCCTGCAGTGAGTCTAGCTCCACCTTTTAGTACCGTACCACTGTGCTAGGTACCCCAATGGAAGGGTACCTAAAAAGTGGTACGGTACGGTTCGGCATTTTGGTACCATTCACAACTTTTGATAGTGGAAACGCAAATAAATGCGTACCGTTCCGTACCGTACCGTACCGCTCAGTGGAAACGAGCCATAAGAGTCTACTAATACTCTAATGAGAGTTAGTTGACATGTAGTTGCAAGTTAATGAGAGTTATTTGACATGTAGTTGCAAATTAATGAGTTAGTTGACATGGTTGCAAATTAATGAGTTAGTTGACATGGTTGCAAATTAATGAGTTAGTTGACATGGTTGCAAATTAATGAGAGTTAGTTGACATGGTTGCAAATTAATGAGAGTTAGCTGACATGTATAGTTGCAAATTAATGAATTAGTTGACATGGTTGCAAATTAATGATAAATAGTTGACATGTAGTTGCAAAGTAATGAGAGTTAGTTGACATGTAGCTGCAAGTTAATGGGAGTTAGTTGACGTGTAGTTGCAAAGTTAATTAGTTAGTAGAATGTCCAAAGTGGACTTTCGAAATAAGTTGTAACCTTACCCCCCCCCCCAACCCCAACCCCAACCCCAACCAGCATCATTAATTCAACCAATGGCGTTTGTTTGGGGGCGGGACAATCTGATCAAATTTCTGACTAAGAAAACTACATATATTAGCTTTAATACAGAACATAAATAAATGGACTTAACTTACACAAGCAACCAGTAAAGCACCAAAATAAAAATAAAAAATAAAAAAATCAATGCTGAATGAGAAATACTGGTAAAAGTGCACTCTAAATACAGTATAGTTTCCCAGAGGAATGACTTTGTTGGCCGTATTCAGTGGATTCTGCATGGATGATATCATTCACAATGTTGGCAAAAATATGCTGGAATCTAATTTCACGTTGTGGCTCGCTTTAGTTGCCAGTGTAGAATCGGAAAGAGTCAGGTATTGATCAGACAGAATCAGATTTCCCCTGACAACTGAAACAGCTGATTGATTTCCTCACAGCGCTCTGTAACGCACCAGAGACGCCGATAGACTTGAGGTGGGCAATGCTCATACATACTGCTTCACAAGTGACTGCTGCTGAGGGATGACAGATTGACCAAAACAGTGGTGGCAATCGAAGGACAACGCTTCAAGGGTGGTCAATCATGGTGATTAGTCTCCCATGCTGGAAAGTGGAGCTGGTCTTTTTGTTGAAGCCCTTAGAGTCCATCGGCTCGGCAAGACTAAAGACTGTGTCTGAGATACAAATGCAGTCCTGCAGCTCGTGGTTATGGAAGTCTTTGCTGACAATTAATGGCTGCCCTTTTGAAATGCAACACTGACATTTTTCTAGACAACACCATGAGAGCAGCCTGCTATTCTGTGTTCGTGAGGCTCACTTTTCTATGTCTTTCAGGGCAAAGACTCAATTTAATGGGTGACTAGATTAGAGCTCACAAACAATGGGTGGTTATTTCTCACCAGCATAGCAGTGTTGAGGATGTAAATAGTTTAAAATATATATATTTATTTTAAAATGTAATTTATTCCTGTGATCAAAGCTGAATTTTCAGCATCATTACTCCAGTCTTCAGTGTCACATGATCCTTCAGAAATCAATCTAATATGATGATTTGCTGCTCAAGAAACATTCATGATTTATTATCATGAACTTTTGAAGATGGTTGTCTTACAAATGCTTCGCATGACAGAAAGGTTTTTATTTTTTATTTTTATTTTTATCACATTTTAATGTAGCTCGGCTGTGGACACAACATATTTTTCACAAACAACAGCAATGGAACATTTTGTTATGCTACTTATTGGATCAAATAGCTTTTTAATGAAAAATCAACAATTATTTGGATTCACTTTATTTTGGTGGTCCCTTTAACACATTGTGTTGACTATCAATAACGTTGCACCTATATGTCTACTAACTCTCATTAGAGTATTAGTAGAGTATTAGTAGACTGGTAGGTTTAGGGTTAGAATAAGTCGACAAGTAGTTGCAAACTTAACTAGATGTACCGCATGGCGGTACAAAATATGACCGCCGCTCAGGCCTGCACTGGCTTTCCACAAAAATAAATGACGTGGAGCAATTTGGCTGTATTGCGTGTTTATGTATATACCTAAAAAAAGTAGTAGTATGTGCATGTCTGTCTGTGTGTGTGTGTGTGTCTGTGTGTGTGTGTATGTGTGTGTGTTTGTGTATGTGTGTGTCTCTGTCTGTGCGTGTATGTATGCGTGCGTACATGTGTGTGTCTGTGCATGTGGATTTGTATGTGTGTGTATGGGTGTGTGTCTGTGCCTGTGGATGTCAGTGTGTGTGCATGCTTGCGTTTGTTTGTATTCCTGCATGTGTGTGTGTGACAGTATCATCCTAAACCAGCAACCCTTCGCTCAACACCACCATCTACAGGCCGATGAGTGTACAGTCACTAAATGTGCACATAAATGAATTTATTTTATACCCCCCCATGGATGAAATTCTACGAAACTTCGCATACCCCCAGAGGATGTCAAGTTAATCATACATATGAAATATGGTGCAGTTCTGAACATCTCAACTGAAGATAGGGGCGATTATAGCAGAATAATATTGCATTTTCATTTTTTATGGGAGGGGCGCAAATCACAAATGAGTAATTATGGGCTAGGTTGATGTGGGCCCTTAAGAGCAACATACCATAAAAATTTCTTCATCCTCGGTGCCACGGTTCAGGTAGTTATTTAGGAAAAACTGCATTTTTTGGGTTTGGGGGGGCCCAGTGCGGGGGGGGGGGGAGTGGCCCCCGGGGACCGAACGAAATTTTTCCGTAAAAGTCTAGTGGGGCTACATGCCCACCAAATTTCATGTTCCCCGGTGTTTCGGTGTCCCTGGTATCGTTGACGAAAAAATTCAGTAGATGACGAAAAAAAAAAAAAAAAACTTTGACAATCGATTATGGGCTAGGTTGATGTGGGCCCTTAAGACCAACATACCATAAAAATTTCTTCATCCTCGGTGCCACGGTTCAGGTAGTTATTTAGGAAAAACTGCATTTTTTTGGGTTTGGGGGGGCCCAGCGCGGGGGGGGAGTGGCCCCCGGGGACCAAACGAAATTTTTCCGTAAAAGTCTAGTAGACCAACATACCATAAAAAATTCTTCATCCTCGGTGCCACGGTTCAGGTAGTTATTTAGGAAAAACTGCATTTTTTTGGGTTTGGGGGGGCCCAGCGCGGGGGGGGAGTGGCCCCCGGGGACCAAACGAAATTTTTCCGTAAAAGTCTAGTAGACCAACATACCATAAAAAATTCTTCATCCTCGGTGCCACGGTTCAGGTAGTTATTTAGGAAAAACTGCATTTTTTGGGTTTGGGGGGGCCCAGTGCGGGGGGGGGGGGGGGGAGTGGCCCCCGGGGACCAAACGAAATTTTTCCGTAAAAGTCTAGTGGGGCTACATGCCCACCAAATTTCATGTTCCCCGGTGTTTCGGTGTCCCTGGTATCGTTGACGAAAAAATTCAGTAGATGACGAAAAAAAAAAAAAAAAACTTTGACAATCGATTATGGGCTAGGTTGATGTGGGCCCTTAAGACCAACATACCATAAAAATTTCTTCATCCTCGGTGCCCGGGTTCAGGTAGTTATTTAGGAAAAACTGCATTTTTTTGGGTTTGGGGGGGCCCAGCGCGGGGGGGGAGTGGCCCCCGGGGACCAAACGAAATTTTTCCGTAAAAGTCTAGTAGACCAACATACCATAAAAAATTCTTCATCCTCGGTGCCACGGTTCAGGTAGTTATTTAGGAAAAACTGCATTTTTTTGGGTTTGGGGGGGCCCAGCGCGGGGGGGGAGTGGCCCCCGGGGACCAAACGAAATTTTTCCGTAAAAGTCTAGTAGACCAACATACCATAAAAAATTCTTCATCCTCGGTGCCACGGTTCAGGTAGTTATTTAGGAAAAACTGCATTTTTTGGGGTTTGGGGGGGCCCAGCGCGGGGGGGGGAGTGGCCCCCGGGGACCAAACGAAATTTTTCCGTACAAGTCTAGTGGGGCTACATGCCCACCAAATTTCATGTTCCCCGGTGTTTCGGTGTCCCTGGTATCGTTGACGAAAAATTCACGGGGGCCCCAGCGCGGGGGGGGAAGTGGCCCCCGGGGACCAAACGAAATTTTTCCGTAAAAGTCTAGTAGACCAACATACCATAAAAAATTCTTCATCCTCGGTGCCACGGTTCAGGTAGTTATTTAGGAAAAACTGCATTTTTGGGGTTTGGGGGGGCCCAGCGTGGGGGGGGAGTGGCCCCCGGGGACCAAACGAAATTTTTCCGTACAAGTCTAGTGGGGCTACATGCCCACCAAATGTCATGTTCCCCGGTGTTTCGGTGTCCCTGGTATCGTTGACGAAAAATTCACGGGGGGCCCAGCGCGGGGGGGGAGTGGCCCCCGGGGACCAAACGAAATTTTTCCGTAAAAGTCTAGTGGGGCTACATGCCCACCAAATTTCATGTTTCCCGGTGTTTCGGTGTCCCTGGTATCGTTGACGGAAAATTCAGTAAGGTGACGAAAAAAAAAAAAAAAAAACTTTGACAATCCCTATATGACCGCTTTCGCTAGCTACGCTAGCGGCGGTCATAAAAAAAAAACTTTGACAATCCCTATATGACCGCTTTCGCTAGCTACGCTAGCGGCGGTCATATAATTATAGTCAGTAGAGTTTGACAAGTTGACTTGTACTTGCAAAGTTACTTATAGTCGGTATAATATCTGTTGGGGAGCATCAAAATAAAGTGTTAGCAGATATTAAGCAGACAGTCTACTAATACTCTAATGACTGCTAGTTGACATGTAGTTGCAAAGTTACTTATGGTCAACAGAATGTTCAAAAGGGACCATCAAAATAAAGTGTTACCCTTAATTACTCCCCATAGTGATAGTCAGATTAAATAAAAAATAATAGATTTGATTAGATTTGATATTCAGAGGTCAGTTACATTACAATCGAACTTCAAATTTCCATCGATTATGTGATGAAAAGTATGACAAATGAGACCATTCTGCTTTTGGCTAGTGTTAGCGGGGTACCTATTTGCAAGCACTTCACTATTAACCTCTGTGTAATACACATCAATATGTTAAAAGCACTACAAAAAGCAGATGGTTTTCCTGGCAACCTCACAAATCTCAAATGACTACACCGTCCAAATGAAAGGCCGTCTGCGTTTGGTTAAAATCGTGCCCTTCAGAACATGTCATCGCCTTTGATTTCACTGCCTTTATCAATGCCACATTAAGTGGAAATTTCTATTTGCTTGAATCTCATAATGACCACCCCACTTGACATCTTGACCCAAATCCCCTCTTCAAAAGCTTTAGATCAGAGGTGAACATTTTCAAAGCCATAATGAACAGACTTCTGAACTGAAAGAACCACAGAAGCCACTGAATATGTAACAGACAGTTATAATGGTATACAGGTTGTTTTTCCTCATCTGTCCTTTATAGTGCCCCTATTATGCTATTTTAAACACTCTTAATTTGGTTTTAAAGGTCTTTATACTATAGGCTTGCATGCACCCAAGGTCAAAAAACTGTTTAATTTTCTCATAATATACATTGCAGAATCAGCTATTTTCTCACAGTGCCTGAAATGGTTCAATAAAGCATTCAGTCTCTCTAAACCCCGCCTTTCTGAGAGCCTCCTCTGCTCTGATTGGTCAGATGGCCCAGTCTGTTTGGTCGACTGCTTACAGTGTGTGTCGGAAACCAAACAGCCATAACAATATCTGAATTTCAGCTCTTTCTTGATACACAGTGATATGAACAGTGACAATGCCTTCGGTTTTACATTATCAATACCAGCATGAGTCCTCATCGTTTGGAAAAGCATCAAAGTGGATTTGCATTGGCTGCAGAAAGCAGCATCTCTCTACCCTGGAAATCCAGAGTTCTCACAAGAGCACAAGTTGAATTTTCTCAGCGAGTTTACTCTGGCGTCGAGTAATGATGCTCATTAAATATGCCCTTGTATTCGAGCTGCACCAATCACATCGGGTTATCTGATATAGGCGGGCCAGAGGCGAGATGACGACGTCGAAGTCATTAGTAAACATTGCAAGATGGCTATGGATGAACACCAGTTGTTAGAAACGGCTTTGGCCGCTACAATGAACGAGTTAGACTTGGCTTTTTATCTAAAAGAGGAACAGAAGACGGCGCTCGAATCCTTCCTTTGCAAGAAGGCCGTTTTTGCTGTTTTGCCGACCGGATACGGCAAGAGCCTAATCTACCAGTGAGCTCTGCTGGAAGCTAAGCGTATGGGGCTTGTTGTGATTGGTCGTAGTGTTATCCAATTGCGTGCAGTGAGATTTTCAAATGCATGCTTGGTGCCGCCCCTCGAGCTGGCCGATTTTCATTAGTCGATGGCAGACCATTAATCTTTCAGATTTAGGTCTGGATTTCCAGGCTATGTCTTCTCAACATGAACAACACAAACCAAACTCTTCCAATCTCAGATACAAACTACAGTGTTTGAGGGGGCGTGGCTAAGCAGACATTGTTCACCAGCAGCCAATGAAGACCATATAGGAGGGCATTATGCAAATTTGTGACACAACTACAAAGTTTACTGACAAGTTCAAAATTGCTTCTTTCTATTGGGAGACAATAACTCCATTTTTAAAACTTTGCAGACCTTTTACATTTATAATCAGCTATATTACACACTACATGAAAGTTAAAGGGATAGTTCACCCAAAAATGAAAATTTTGTCAGTAATTACTCTGAAATACCCAGAATACCCCGCAGTGCTTCTGGGTTGTACGTCACCATGTAGGCTCACTATTAGCCGACGCTGGTCATGTGTGTGATGCGTGTGACGTACAACCCAGAAGCGCTGCGTTGTTACACTATGTGAATTCATTCAGGCCCACACAGAAGAAAATGAAGAGTTGAATAAAGTCATTATTTTTGTTTTGTTTTTTTGCGCACAAAAAGTATTCTCGTCGCTTGATAAACTTAAGGTTGAGCCACTGTAGTCACTTGGACTATTTTAACGATGTCTTTACTAACTTTTCTGGGCCGTCAAGTTTTGATCCCATAGAGACAGCGCTCAGATTTCATCAAAAATATCTTAATTTGTGTTCCGAAGACGAACGAAAGTCTTTCGGGGTTGGAACAACATGAGGGAGAGTAATTACTGACAGAATTTTCATTTTTGGGTGATCTAACCCTTTAATATCCGAAAAAGCATAATAGGGGCACTTTAAAATGAACAGATCAGCAAGGGAGATCCGATGATCACACATCGAGGAAAATATTTGTGCATTTGATTCTACCCACCTCCCCTCATAGCTCACATTACTTGGCTTGTTAACTGACCCTAAACACAATGTTGTGTAGATTGTTGATCAGCGCAGAGGATGAGAGCTATCCCGGTGTGATTCAGGACGGCCCGTCGGCTGAAAGGTCGCAGGTAACATGGTTTACACAGCAGATGGCCAAAGTACTCCGCATTTTGAAGGAGGCATGTGTATCATTTTTGTACAATTATCTCAGCGTCTGTTCCTTCATCGATGCATGTAACATATTCCACAGTTAAAGCCAGGCATACGGACCATGCCATCTGCGTTCAGAAACGCAGGCCGGGACATTTGGATTGGTTAGAAACAAATTCCCTCAAACCATTCTTACAGAGGATTTTTCCTTTTTTAACAAGCTTAAAATTTACATAAAAATATGGTGGAGCAGCTTGAATGTAAATTCAATTTATTTTTATATAACAAATATGTAGGCTGAAATCTTTTTATATTAATGATGCAAAATTATCTAATTTGAACAATGAAACAAGAATTGTCAGCCACATCCATATTTTCAAAATGTATTAAAAATAAATGCACTTAAATAATATGAAATATTCTGAAAATATCAAACCTTGCATTAAAAGGTTTTGAAAGATTTGTTTAAATAGCTGGTTTTGTCTATTTTACATGCGGTTATAGATTAAAGGCTTAAACAGCTTCTCAAAATAAATATATTACACATATATTCTCTGTCAGCTATTAATTACCATCTGTATGTTTAACCTAGATGTATTAATAAACTTGGCTTCAGGTTTCACACTGACATTCATTGTTTAAGACTGGTTTTGAGGATAATTTATAGGAAAAGTAAATGCAAGCCAACATCAGTCTTCCCTCCACTGCAATGTATCATGAGAATTCACATTTCCTCCATATATTGTTCAATAATGAAGTAATGTGGTTACCATGGGCAACACAATATTCTGAGGCAGCCGGTTCTGAACCTACATCAACTGAACACTTTCATATACCGTTAATAATGTTGTTGTTATTCTGAGGCATACACATTGCTCCCAATGTACCTGGTAAAACTGTATTTTAAAGGAAGGTTGCACTCAGAAAAAAAGAAAGAAAAAAACTCACTCACTCTCATGTCATTGCATGCCTGTATGACTTTATTTCTACCCCGAAACATCTAAAAGTTCATTAGAATATCAAGTTTTTCCAAGCTATGAAAGTGAATGGTGACCAGTGGCTGTCAAGATCCCCAAAAAAAAAAAAAAAAAAAAAAAAAGCACAATGAAAGTACTTCATATGAATAATTCACTATATTCCAAGTCTTATGAAGCCATATGATAGCTTTATGTGAGAAATATAAATTTAAGTTACTTAAAATCTCGCTCTGGTCACCATTCACTTTCATTATATGGAGAAGTGCAGCTCTGACAATCTTCTATAAAAAAAATAAAAAAAATCATACAGGTTTCAAAAAACAAAGGTTTTTATCACTCATTTGGAGAATTGTAAGCAAGACATGTTATGCTGATATATTGTTTTGAAATATTGTTAAATGAAAATATATTCCAACTGTTATTCTTTGGATGTAGTAAGAAAGGCAAGGCAGTTGCACAGAGTTTGATTATACATGTCTTTTAACAGACACAGTGAACAGTAATACGACTCGTCACAGCAGGAGTTTGCAGTCTTTAATGCAAACCGCCTGCTCTCAGCAATGTCATGATCACACGCTGCTGTCACACACACACACACACACACACACACACACCAACATAAACATGTCACTGCCTTACTGTGTGCCTTCCTTCCCTGCCATCACACCATTTCTCTCCATTTCAATGAGCAAATGAATGTGCTAAATGTTCCCACTTGGCAAATTGGTGGAGAATACTGTTGACACTCGCAGTTGTTTAACTCAGTCCTTTTGGATTTCACTCTGATGATTTGATCAAACTGAACATGGTTTTCATGATTTTGAATTTTGAGCTCTTGCTCAGTCTATAAAGACAAGCTCAGTGGATAATGAGCCCTTCAACAGCATTCATACGGGCTTCCGATTCATTTTATTCAGGTAATGACGGTTAATGAAAGTAGCTGGAAACAAATGAAACTGGCTTTTAATTAGCCACAGATAAACAGGGATTAGTTTGCTAACAGGCTAATTGGGGTGCTAAATGCTTCCTAAAGGAGTTATCAGTCATTTCATCCGGAGGCTTTGTTGTGATTTATGACCCAGCTGGAGGGTTTGTGCGTCAAAAAGTCTTTAAAAAACTATTTGCAATGTTTTAACATTTCCTACACCGATACAAAATGGTAACCTGAAAATTGTTCTTCAAATCATGACATCTGAATTAATTGATTTTATTAAAAAAAAATAATAATAAAAAAAAAAAATTATATATATATATATATATATATATATAACATTACTGAATCAACCTAAATAAAGTAGTTTACACTTGAAAAACTAAATTTATGGGAAAGAATAGGCAGAAATAGCTCTTTAACGTAACAATTGCAGGTTGCCACTTTTTACAGTGCCAAATGCATTTTACATGAAAATATTTCTTGTGCTATTTTCTTTAAAATAGGTGACACTTGCTTTGGTATTTTGTTAACCTATGCAATAACATGTCTTAAGTCACCATGAAATCAAAATTTATTATATATATATATATTATACAGTATTTATTATAATGGATTTATATATGCACATTAATATTATTTTTTTTATTTTTTTATTCATCAAATCAAAATATCTTCCCCTCCCTTTTGCAGAATCATCTCTTCTCTTCTCTGATGATGTGTTTACTGGCACAGGGGCGGGGAAACCTGTCAATCATATGAGATCCACCAATAGCAAACCACAACCATCCAATCAATTCCTCATGGAGAAAATCAAGCCCACATTTGTTCTTGTTCCAGAAGCCGTTTCACTCAGATATACATCGCAATAGGGAATAAAAGACTATCACAACTTCCGTTTCATACCAACTTTAATACTTTGGATGGATGGATGGATGGATGGATGGATGGATGGATGGATGGATGGATGGATGGATGGATGGATGGATGGATGGATGGATGGATGGATGGATGGATGGATGGATGGATGGATGGATGGATGGATAGATAGATGGATAGATAGATAGATAGATAGATAGATAGATAGATAGATAGATAGATAGATAGATAGATAGATAGATAGATAGATTTGAGCTGAAGAAATTAAAGCATTAATGTTCCTATATTTATCATTCACATTCATGACAACAGAAATGCACTTTTTTTGACGTTTTTATCTTTTAAAGTGCAATCACAGTGATGCCATTTATCCATTAAGCGCCAAGCAAGTGACAACAATAAACACCACAAAAAGCACAATGTCAAATCATGTTACATTTGTAAAGGAAGCTCTATAGAACAAACAACAGCCAGACAAGACAAATGATGACAGTTAATAGGTGGACTTGACCTTATAAAGCTGAAAAGGCAAAATATGACAGACGTTCACCACACCTCCAAATTTTGAACAAAAGAATGAAATAACTAAAAGAACAAACTACTTAAAATTGTATTTATTTATTTTTTATTTTATTTATGCATTTGGCAGACGCTTTTATCCAAAGTGACTTACATTGCATTTCAAAGTACACATTTACATTCTTATCAGTTCTTGCTTTCCCATGGAATTGAACCCATGACCTTGGCATTGGAAGCGCTAATGCTCTACTGTTAGAGCTACAGGAAGGCTAAAATGCTGCAACCGATCTCAGAGGACAAGGTGTAATATTTAAACAAGTAATGCATCCGTGAAATGTTCAGTACATTCAACAAAAGGAAAGAACACCATGCTGAATGAGAAGGAAATCATGATCGAAATAAATTGGGTACAACTCCATTTATGTGAATAAAACCCAGTATGCATTCTTTCAAGAAGTGCTGATTTTTCCCTCATTATCAGTGACACCAGAAAGTGTCTTAATTGACAACACAGAGACCTTTAATGAAGTGCATCTCAGCCAACCTCTGCTTTTAAATTAATGTCAATTCAAGGGTGAATATCTACGAGTGTGACTTCAAAGCTTCGTCAAATGTAGCTTTTATGATATCATGAATACTATTCAAACTCCAGATGTCACATTTCATGCGCAGGGAACAAGGCTTCACTTTCTACAGCAGGTTATGAATTAGACATATAACAGGTGTCAAAGATTCACTCCCTGCTCACACAAACAAATTCTCTGTGTAGATATTTGTCAGTAAACTCATGCCTCTGACTCAACTAGTCACTTTTTTCCTTTAGTTATCGAACCATTCATTTGACTAATTTATGTGATGCTTCCATCTGGCCTCGTCTCTGCAAAAACAGCCATACATTCATACTGACTTCATCTACAAGACGAAGGCAAATATTAGTGAAAGGTTAGAAGTAAAACATGTATATCATAGCTACACAATTCTATATTATAAGACTCATAATCATGATTCTCCCATGATTGTGAATAGACAACTAAACAAAATAACATAGGATAATTTGGTTCTGACAGAATATTAATTGCTGCAGTCTATTTTAAAAATATTTAATTAATTTAATTTAATCAATAGTTATTTGTTTGTTTGGTTGGTTGTTGTTGTTTCTGAATGAATGATTCAATGAATCACTCATAAAGACTTCACTTGTTTCATTACCGGATGAATCAGCGCTTTTAACAAATCTCTTGAATGAATGATTCAATGACTATACATTTTTTTAACAGTCACTTGTCGCCACCTACTGGTGTAAACATTTAAACTATACAATCTTTATTTGTTGCATCAAGTTACTTTCAAAAGGTGATTTACTCTATTTTGTTTGCTACCATAGACATCAGTGTTTATATCCAAACTATTTTTTTATTTTATTTTTATCCCAGTACTGTGATAATATAAATTATTGTAACAATGAAAAAAATGAAACCGCGTGATTGAGAAGACTGCTTTTTCGTAACTTGACAACTGCTCTCTCTGGGTCAGAACACAAATCTGAATGTTCGCTTTGATCGTAATTGTCAAAGGTATAATAGACATTTAAAGGGTTAATATAATGGCAGTGAATAACGGCCAGCATCAAGCTTTATAAAAAATATGCAAATGTATCACAGGATGATCCCATGCGACACGTGTTGTATATTTCAAGCATTCTGAGGCTTTGGTGAAAAACAAACCGAAATCGAATGTATTATTTAATGTAAATCCTGACCTTGGCCATTGATCTTTGTGCGTCTCAGAGCAACACAGTATTAGCATTCTTGAATGAATCAGTCTTTTCGAATGAATCGATTGAATGAATTAATGAATGAATGAATCAGTGAATCACTCACTTGTCGCCACCTTCTGCCGCACCGATGTAACCTTCAAAAATGTGTTATTGAAAAAACTGTAAAATATAATATATATACATTTTATGTAGATAAATTACATGTATGGATGTATTAATTATATATGAGAGACAAGAGAGAAGGCATATTTACTAATAAAAGTTTCCCCTAGAGAGAAAGAGAAAGCATTAATAATGACGTCAGCATGGGTTCTGTGGGCTAGTGCATTTCTTCTTCTTCTTCTATTCTATGTTATTATAGGTAATAGATTATACTTATGTTATTATGGTAATAGAATAATATTGTTTGTCACCAATTTGCTGGCCTTTTCAGATGAGGGCACCATTTTCTGTGTTTACAGTGGATTTGAAGGAACAGTGAGGTTGAGTTTAATCACACTCCACCTTCCAGTACGTCATATCGATAAGACACAAACACAAGGGGGGGAAAACTGCTTGGTTGTGCAGGTTTAAAACACAGAGAAGACTGAACACTAAATCTCAGATGCTATCAGCTCCAGTCATGCATGTTCTCCACACATTAACCTGTATCCTATTTAGCCATCTGATACATAAAGACGGTTTGGCCTACATGAGAAATAACGGTGTAAAGTGAAGGATGGGACCCCTGGGGTCAAACCCATTTCCCTGTTTTTCCCTTTATCATCACGCCATACTGGACAAGAGTGACAATGACTCACACCAGCCCTCTCATCCTCTGTGGTGTCTACTCTTCTCTTATCAAACACAGTTTTCTTTGGACTGTGACTCATTCATCACGATTAAGCATCCTTTGCTCGCAGACACAATTAAACACACAGGGACAAAGCCTTCATAAAGCCTTATTGTGTTGCAAAACACCTGAGAAAGAAAATGCTACAAAAAGAAAGAAAACTTTTCTGAATAGTGCATCATCCAGGTATTTAGAATATATTCCCAAAACAATACATAAAAATACAGCACATGAAATAATTAAATCACTGAGAGTGAGTTGCAAAAGTTCTAGAGTTAATGCCATTCAGCAAAAATACAATATAAGCCAAGTTAAAAGCGACATGGAATATTGTTTAAACGTTCTATGGATTGATTGGCGGCTCCGCTTTGTAATGTAGGGCTGTAAGACAATCGATATCTTAATCACTTTCATGTGTTCCTCCTGCTTTGCCCAATGTTGCAGTGTTTTTTATACATTTTTTATCCGTGCACATCATAATTTTTTTTTACACTGTGTACATTTTTAAGTTGATTCTTAGCAAAAAACACTTTGTTCTTTCAAAATGATATGTGCTCATTAATGTGTAATTACTTATATACGTTTAAGCGTAGAATCTGCCATTTAGAATACATACGAGCGAGTCGCTCGAATGGCGGCAGCCATGTTGCGCCTCCATCTTGAAAATACATTAGCCAAAGAGGGACATACCTTGAAATTCAAGCTTCGCCTTTCACGTTTTTACACTCAGTGGCACCGTGACGAATGCGAGGGGGAGATTACTCGCGACTGCCGGCAGATTTGAAATAATACGGCCACCGTAGGAGTTAAAACGCCCTCGGAATGGGAGGGGCTAGAAAGTAATATTCAGTTGGTAGTCATAAACAATTTCACCGCTAGATGGGAGAAAATCCTACACAGTGTAGCTTTAAATTAACATGACCTTGAAATCTTTAATCAACGGCATCTGTTTTCTTCATGATGTGTGTCTCGGCGGACAGTGGGACTAAATGTCCTCCACAACTGGCTGTAAATGCATTCAGATCTGTGTCCATGTAGTTAGCAACACCGTACTTTCTACGATCCAATCAATTCCCGAGGACAAAATCAAGTACTTTTTTACTCTGAACCAATGTAACCTGCAGAAAGTATTACTGAAGGTCAACGGTCAATCTCAGTCAATTAACATGCATGTTCATTTGGTCTCGTAGTGAAATTCATATCTGAGAAGAAGTTATGCTTCATTACTAGGAAAATGAAAAAAATAAATAAATAAATTCATACTGTGAGTGGTAAACATTTACAAAGGATTTCGCAAGCACAGGTGGATTGCATCACTACTGCTAGTCCTGAATATTAAAACTTGATGTGCATTATAGATCTAGTATTAAAGCTTGCAAAAAATAACATTATTTTTCCCAATATCTGTTCTGATTATGTGCCGTATCAGTACCAAATATTCACTACAAACATGAAAAGTTTTTGAGACAATTCAACAAAATATTGCTGTCCATTCTCATTCTTTCTCATAAGTAGAAAAAAATTACGCACATAAAAGGTTTGATATAACTTTTAAAATAACATTTAAAAACACGAGGAACTGCTCACTAACCTATTTATCAGAAACCTAAAGCAACTTCAGTCGTGAAAACCACTTAGAAGCTCAGCAACGTGACATTAATTATGAATGTAGAATCTTCTGAGTTTTCCACCCCTTACATTATTGGAAAATGTTTACAGCACAGATCTACATGAATGAAATGGGTTTATTGCATGCTCTTATTGTGGAATAAGGGCTTGGCATCCTTGTGATTTAACATTTAAGTCTGTCTCTCATTTCCTGAGAAGGTTAGCAGGTATAGGGCTGCTCTTATCTAACACTGCCACTCAGAGCAATATATTCCTGCTTGGTTTTAATGAAAAGACCATTCGTTCAATGCATTGCATGCATTTTCTCATTCCTAACATTTGTCACAGTATATCAGGTCAGGCTTCTGCCCTTGCTGGGTGTGCTTGACCTTTCCAGTCAGTAATTACTACCCTCCTCTTCAGAGATCTCACCGAACATTGTATTGATCAGTGCTGACAAGGTGAAGTTCAAATGTGAAGGGTTTTGAGTTTTGCAATTGCAAGAATTAGGTTTTACACAATGTCCCTGGCCCTGAAAGATTGGCATTAAGGCAATAATTTGATTGCATTGCTCATGTCAGTAACAAATGACATTTTATTTAATGCTTTCAACACTTAGTGACCCTTTAAAAGCAAAGATTAAATCAGATTTTCTGAAAACCTGTATGTTTTTTTTATTTTTTGGCAAGGTAAACTTCAGTGCTTCAGAAATGTAATACCTACTTTTTGATGGGATAAGCCCCTATGAACTGCAATATTCTGTTGACAATAAGGATTGGGATGTGTGGCAAAAAAGGGGAGATATATATGTAATACCTCCTTCTTGTCGGACAGCGCATGGACAATGATGGCCTGGGATTCATCTCTCAATGGAGGGAGTCAGGGGACTAAATAAGATCACACACATTAAACCAAGCGAATCTGTGACAGGTCAATCCCCATGGTCCACACTTTCCCAGCGCTACATAACCTCTCATGGATGTCAGAGCGACAGAATGAGTGGCACTCTATGAGAAGAACAGATTGGTTGAATGAATCAGAGCAAGAGAGAACATTGGGACATTAGTTCCAGGAATGAAACACAAACAGTCTCCAAAAGTGCATTATTTTTCTTGGAACAAAGTGTCAAATGTCGTAAAAGAAAATGTGAAATAAAAGTGCTTCTTCCCCCCCTCTTGTTAGATTTTGCTGTATTTGGCCGAGCGATTATGTGGGAGGCTCACCATTGTATTCGATTTCTCTAATACATAAAATAAGTAAGCTTGACCAGAGTTCTTGAGGTGAGAAGAGTTTACTGAAGGTAGTAGTGTAGCACAGTTCATGAGCAGCGATGTCAGTATGACGGCCTTCTAATAATCTTAAAGGTAACTCTCGCCAAAATGCAACCTAGGCTCTTTTTGTTAATCTACCCGAGGCAAACTTTCGTTTAAAAGCATAATTAGAATGGAAACGCCACTTTTAAGTTTGACCGTATTTTCGTTTTTGGTCAAATTGCCTTGTGAATGGGAGTGAATGAGGCACTTCTATGATAGCATCAAAAATCGCTGATTTTAAAACTCTAAGAAGGCTCGACACAACATGAAACTTTGCTGGAAGTATCACCAGAGGCTCTACACATGAACTCCAGCATTGAGAACATTGTTTGTGTACACAGAGCTTACTAAAAAGAAAGATTTTGAACAACTCACTGTTGCTGTGTCCGCCGCCATTTTGTCAGTCAAAAATAGTCGATCTCCGAATGCAACGTAACAGGGAGGAGAGTAAAGATGGAAAGCTCCTAAAGCTTAGTTCCATATAAATCCATGGATAATTTGTTGTTTTGTCGTTACTGAAAATCAATATTGACCTTGTATTTGAAAAAGGATGCTCATATAAGAAGCAATACTAAAATTCAGAGTCAGTTCATTCACATTCAGAGATCAACTATTTTTGACTGACAAAATGCCGGCGGACATAGCTACAAAGTTTCAAGTTTCAAGTAAAAATAGCGATTTTTGATGCTATCATAAAATTGCCCCATTCACAAGACATTTGACCTAAAACGAAAATACGGTCAAACTTAAAAGTGGCGTTTCCATTCTAATTATGCTTTTAAACAGAAGTTTGCCTCGGGTAGATTAACAAAAAGACCCTAGGTTGCATTTTGGCGAGAGTTACCCTTTAACCCAAAGTTCTGTCTGTGGGACAGAACTTTATCCAAGAGACTCAATACACAAGATTTGTGTGGGCCGTCCGGTCAACACCTATCAGTTCCTATGGGCCATTTGGTTCACACCTTTACAGACAGTCTCAATTGATTGCATCTTGAAGCACAGTAACAATGTAAATGCATCTGAAGATGACTAAAATACACATAATCTTTCAGTCTAAAGTAATGAAGAACAGTTCTTCAAAGTGAGAAGGGATTTTACTTATGTGTTTCTGACATTTCTCTGATATGAGAATTCAATTAACTTACTCAGAAGTACATTCAATGAAAAGCATTTAAGCTGAACTCGTTTACTATTCTATTTAACATTCAGAATTTTTATTTTGTGCCTTAAAGATATTGGTGAGAATAATTTATTTTAAAAACTGTTTTGGGCAAAAGTTGAAAAAGCATTGATATATTAAATTGGTTAACACTTTAGTTTAGGGTCCTATTCTCACTAATAACTATAGTTAATAACTTATTAGCATGCATTAATATCTTAATATCTCCTAACACTCTATTCTGATGCTCCCCAAAAAAACTTTTACTAACTAAGTAAGTTTTCAACTAAATGTCAATTTATTCTACTAACCCATACCAAAGAGTCTACTATGAGAGTTAGCTGACATAGAATGTCTAAAGTGGACTATCGAAATAAAGTGTAACCTATATGGCTATTGATATTTTTAATTATATATTTTTTTTATTTATTTTTTATTTTAAGCTAATATTATAGAAAAAACAAAAACAATCCTTTGCTGATCATCTCATTGACTTTGCCTTACGGTTACAAGCAGAATTATGTCTCCTCCACTTCATTGCTCATGGGCTTCTACACTGAGCGTCTCGCACATCCAGCAAATATTAAATAATTCTGTGCTTAAATAACTGATGAGGCCACTGTCTAAGGGAATTCAGTGGTATTCTGTGCTCGCAGGACATTTATTTTATATAACATGCTGGACACACATTCTATTGAGCATTTTTACACTATTTTCCTTTTTAAACGCCATAGTGAGATAATTTGTACACGAAAATCACAACCCATAAGCAAACAAGCCATAATATACGTGATTAGAAATGAATCCAGTCATCCAGATATAGATGTAAATGTGGAAAGAAAATGGACTAATGGTTAGAAGGAGTTGCTCCCGTCTCATTGGCCTTATAAATATACAAAAACTACTAGAAGCATGCAAAAGTACTTTTGCAAACCACAGGAATGCACTAACTTGTTATTTTCTTTTACTTTATCATGTTTGGGGATTTCAAAGCATCAATAAGTCTGCAGAAGTAACATAACGACATTCTGACTCATTCCAGACCCACAGGAGGTTGAAAAGCACTGTTCCTGTCCAAGTGTCTGGCAATCAGATTTCACATCGTTGAAAAGTATTGCAACATCTGAGCATTAATGCAATATGCTCATTCTAAAACAGTTTTAATCACAATCACATTAGGGTCACATTACGTGGAATCAAATTTCCCTTGATCTTTCAAGATCAAAGCAACATTATACTATGAAAACACACTTTCCGAACTCAAGACTTTCTCCTCTAGTACAAAAGGAGCATTTGTTGATGTTGAGCTGCAAAAATCTACTAAATTGCTGTATTCTGTACTTGATGACAGATAATAACCCACAATTAAATGTCAACGAGGGTGTTTAATCTGCTGTGCAAACTATTCAAACCAGACAATACTCTGATGACAACCTCAAGAAAACGTGTCTAGTTTTTCTTCAGTTCAAGCTGTCAGAAAACTGCCAACGGTGTTTAAATGCAAGGGAAAACTCAGCACAATTGGGTGTGTTTATGACTTTTAACTGATTTAAGAATGGTTGCCAATCCATGCATGCAGGATCAGGATTGGGAACTCCTGCTTTTACATGATTTTTACATTATTTTGCATTTAGCAATATAGCGGGTGAATTATGTATATGATGTTTATTACGATGTTATGATGAACTTTCCACAATTTCTATGATGTTCAAAGCGTTTCTGTGATTTTGAGATGGTGAACGGTGTAACATTAGCAGCACATTATTAGCTGTTTGATAACATAGTAAAGCCAAAAGCTAATCATATCAATTACTGTCATGTGTCAGACATTGTAGAGAGCGATACATAAAACGCATTATCATTCTGATACATGGACTTGTAGACGACCTTGTATAAATCACTCTTCCTCTTCTTCTTCAGAATCAGTTTCTGGTTCAAACATATATGGCTGAATTAAACCAGTATTTCCACTGGCCATTGTGTAGTGTTTACTACAGTTGAAGCAGGTGTGAGTGAGTGGAGGCGGGGACTAATTTGCATATTCATGATTCATAATAAATGAAGCAAGGGTGAAGTACATTCAAGCTATTTTAAGACATGAAGAAAATATTTTCAAAGGAAACAAACTGCAGGAGGACTATAATATTTGTATTACATCACACCATCTCTAAATCACTTCTATTCCTCATTAATCAATAACCTATGAGAACTGAATTTCAAACTCATGAAAAAAGGCTCAGACCTTTGGCTCTGAGTAGCATCTGCACTATCACATTGCAGCGTTGAGATCTGCTGGGATGTCGATGTGAAAGGAGTATTCCCCTGCTCACATCAGAAGTATTACACGAATGGTCTCATCTGCACTGAGCCAAATGTTTTACAGAGTCAGGCCGGAGAGGAAGAAACCTCTTGTTCTCAGCCAGAGCGGATGGGTGAGAGTGCCGGAGGTGATCTTCTGTTACTCCAAATTCAGAGGCAGTCAGGATGGCTTGCAGAAGTGAGAGAACCACATTCACTTTGTCTCTCTCTCTCTAGCCACGTTTCCATTACCCTTCAAATTGCGCAAATTGAATTTGCGAATTTAAAATACACCCAATGGAAACACGTAATTTTCGCATAAACTCGCATTTATCGCAAAAAAGTTTTTACGCTCGCATGAGGTGGTTTTTCAGGCAATTCGAAAAAGAAATATTTCGCAAAACTGCAATGGAAACAGTTTTTGCGCATTTACAGGTCACCTGACGTAGATGACGCGGTGTGTTTGGACAGAATATGAGACAGAGATCTTTATTAAATTCATAAAAGACAAAATAATTACAGCAATAATGGATTCTAAACCTCAAATAAATGCCACAGAAGCAGATATGAGGGAGAAACACCCAGAAACTCCTCATATGTGCCGCTCACAAGTATAATAAAGGTCGTTCCTTACCATTAATGCTTGGAAAACACACATACATCTCCTTCGATTAATAATAATGGCTAGTGCAGTGGCTGGGATATAGTACATAAACCTCCATTTTGGAATGATTTTACTGATCGCGAGAGGAAAAAATTAAGTTTTAGTCGCATAACATTGGTTAATGGAAACGCCGTCATTTCGCAATAGTTTTTTGTCGACATTTAGAAAATATCGCAAAAGTTTTGCGCAAATCTGTAATGGAAACGCGCCTTTCCTCTCTCTCTTTCTCTCTCTCTCTCTCTCTCTCTCTCTCTCTCTCTCTCTCTCTCTCTCTCTCTCTCTCTCTCTCTTCATACAGTACAAAATGGGTACAAAAACCCATTCATACAGTCATCTGTATCATATCAAAATACCCATTTGCTGTTTGATGACTTCACTTCCATGACATGATGAGCAAATCAATGCTTATGACAGCGCTGCCAGAGGAGGGATCAGATGAGCTTAAACGTGTGATTGCTCAGTCTTTGCTGATTGTTTTCTCTCATCATTGCGGCCGTCTTCATCATATTACACCATGCCTACTTTTTTCTCCTCTGGGACGAGGCTATTTGTTTGTGCTTTCTGCTCAAATGAGAATGCAAATTGGACTAAATGATGTTTCAGTAGAAAGAAATATGCAGTTCATACCATGTCAATTAGGATATAGATATATGCCATCAAAATTAAATAATGAAAGGGGATAATGTCATTATTGTTTCTGTGTCTATTGATATATATTTATATATAGGCACTATGTGTGTGTGTGTGTGTGTGTGTGTGTGTGTGTGTGTGCGTGCGTGCATGTGTGCGTGTGTGTGTATGTATAATTAGATACACTGCAGTTCAAAGGTTTGGAAATGAAAAATAGAATTGGTAGAATTGTTTAATGTTTGTGCAAGAATTATCTTATGCTCTCCAAAGCTGAATTTATATATTCAAAAACAGTAATATTGTGAAATACCTCATTCCTGTGATCAAAACTGAATTTTCAGCATCATTACTCCAGTCTTCAGTGTCACAGGATCCTTCAGAAATCATTCTAATATGATGACTTTCTGCTCAAGAAATATTATTATTATCAATGTTGAAAATGACTGTACTACATCATTTGAAAGTTCAAAAGAACAGAAAGAAAGTTCAAAAGAACATCATTTATTTTAAATAGAATCTTTTTTTTTTTTTGTAACAGTGTAAAAGTCTTTACTGTTACTTTTAATCAATTTAATGCATCCTTATAAAAATCGATTTAATGGGGTGGTATTATGCCCCAAAGATGTAAAATTTTAAAGGTGTAAAATAAGTCTCTGATGTCCCCAGAGTGTGTATGTGACGTTTTAGCTCAAAATACCCCACAGATATTTTTATATAGCATGTTAAAATTGTCACTTTTTGAGGGTGAGAAAAAACGCACCGTTTTTGTGTCTGTTCCTTTAAATGCAAATGAGCTGCTGCTCCCGGCACAGAGGGTGGAGCTTCAAGAGCTCGTGTCCTTTTACCTCACACTGACATGCACTGGAAAACTTTTAGCCTTTTATGTTCAAACCGAAGTCATAAAGATGGAGAGACTCAAGAAGAAGTGACAACATGTAGAAGCAACAGGACATTTCTGAATGGTTAGTTGATGAATTTATGTAGCTTATGTGTAGTTATCTTCTAGTCACTGATTAGCATATTCTGTCATGATAATCTATAAATCGTGTTCAGGGTCAGGGTTCATAGATCGTGATGTCACTAACCCTGAAGGAAGCTCGTGTAGTCTCTACCAGCCGTTTGTTGTAGTCCTTAAAAAGCAATTTCTTTAAAAGCAAATATCTCCCTTTGCTTTGAACTTTGAGCTTCATAACTTTGCAGATGTTGTTTATGCTCAAACAGCAACATTACACACTAACTAAAGTTAGAAAAGTGAAATCATAATCAACCACCCCTTTAATGCAGCTGAATAAAAATTGTATGCATTATATTGCAAGTTTATCTTTTTTCACAATTCAGAAGATGTTGGAAAAATTAAAAAAAAAAATGGTTTGACAATGCTTACAGAAATATCAGTCATTGCATGCAAGTACTTTGTCAATCCACAAAATTGTGTTTGACATATACTTAAATCTAACGGTAAAAGGTATTTTCGAGCCATACATTAATTACCCAGCCTTTGAAAATGTCAGCATATTCCAAGCATAGACTAAACAGGGTCAATTTTGGCAAGGTATTTCCTGTCATACACTGTGCAAGTAATAAATGAATACAGGGTAAGTGTTTTCGCTTCACCAGAGCGTTTCATAAAGACTAATACTACACTGTAAAATCCAACAGTGATTCTAACTAACACCTTTTAGTTAACTTTACTTAATGTCTTAACTTAATTGTAAAAATCTAGTAATCTGTACTATTCACATCCTAAACTTTGTTTACTTAGAAAACCCAAGTTAAGATTAATTGATTGGTTTGAGTGCGGTTTTTGAGGCGGGAAAAATCTTAATGGACTTTTCACTAATTTCCTCCACCTCTGCAGTTATTTGTCTCTGTTTGTATTCACTCATTTCCCAAAGTCATCTTGAATGTTGAATTGTCAATACAACTGAAAAATTCGAGAGAACATCACCTAAGATGACTTCATGAATTGATGTTGATTTTCCTAAAATGTTTTTAAGCATTATGGCAATTAGTGATCCCTTTGGTTGAGCACTGAGAACTTCATTTATATTATTGTAATTATCTTCCCATTGATGCAGCGATGCAACAAGAAATCAGTTATTTGGTTTCAAAGGAAGAGAAGTAATATACTGTATGTACGTATGTATGTATGTATGAATGAATGATGTATAACATAACTATATTTCATGTCAATTAATGATCTTTTATAATTTTGTTGCTAACACTTCTGTCCTAAACACCTAGTGAAACTTTTAATTGGGTTTATATATTTGTGACAATCTTGCAATTGATCATGCTTGAGTCACACAGACTTCAACATTCAGCATACAAAACAACAATGGTAACAATTATATTTTATTTAAAGTAAATTATCAAGTACTCTCTATAGTTCTTTTTTAGTTAGAACTCTTGTGTAAGTGAACTATACTAACTAAGCATTTGTCAGTACCACATACTAATCCTATTTCACTTGTTTTTTTTAAGGCAATCGGTTTGCATGCTTTTTCTTTTCTTTTTTTTAAGTAAGTCTAACTAATTAGATTTTACAGTGTGCAAGCATTTTCATTTTATTAAAAAAAGTTCAAAAAAAGTACAAAATCTGCTGCACGACAGGAATAACCCAGAAAATCTGCAGTTATGTTCTGACGCTTGACATCTCTAGTGACTCTGGCAACTACTGTGACAAACTCTGCCAACAACCTGGGCAAAGACTCAAATGTACAGGCCTTTAGCTGGACCCCGCGCCACACTGACCTATGGAGCTTCAGCAGAGATTGACAGACCTGTGATTAACTTGAAGGTCTGTCACGTTTCATGAGCTAAATATGGCCTGTATAAGGGCATGTCAGATATCAGTCAATCTACATTATCTTTCATATTCTGCTTACCTCCGTTCCCATTTACATTCAGATCGACATGCAAGAGAACGACATGTCACATCTCAAATGTCACGAATTTGAATGTGTTCTGGAATTGTCATGTTGGTTGTTTATGAATCACTTAAAAGGCTTTCCATAATGCTTTTCTACATTTTCAACTTTCTTTAGTGTGGAATGTTGAAAAAGCTCTGCAAAGTTACAAAGCAAAGTTATTCTCTATATCAGTGTCAGTGTTTCTGAACTCCCTGAAACGCCTCCATTGTAGTCTTGAGTTTTCTTCCGGGAACAAATATTCATCATTTAAATAATTCATACACAGAATAAAGGGGCGGGGCCTGGTTGAGTTAGTTAGTAGTGTGTTAAACTGGTGGTTATGGTAAGGGGCGGGACATTTCCCAAACACGCTCGAAGCGCTTGACCAATCACAACACACTGATCCAGCTGACCAATCAGAGCACAGTGTGCTTTTCAGAAGGAGGGGCTTCATAGAGACAGGAACTAAACAGAGCGTTACTGACAGACTGGGAAGAGAGGAGCTGCAACAATGGAGAATATGTGGGGAAAAAATCAACACTCAAGAATGAAAACCTGTTCTAGTAGAGCCCAAAAAAGGGCATAATAGGTCCCCTGTAAAAAATATATTATATGCTTTTGTACATTTTTATGCTTGGCATTATGGTTTGACAATGCTTACAGAAATATCAGGCATAATACGCAAGTAGCACTTTGTCAATCCACAAGGTGTTTGACATATACCTAAATCTAACGGTAAAAGGTATTTTCGAGCCATACATTAATTACCCAGCCTTTGAAAATGTCAGCATATTCCAAGCATAGACTAAACAGGGTCAATTTTGGCAAGGTATTTCCTGTTATTTATTCTTCTATCACTTTTAGAGAAAAGTGTCCTTCGATGGGCTATCGAACATGACTTTCTTTCAGTCATGTTCGATAGCCAATGGGCAATGCAACATGGTAGAATATGATGGGCATACCAGAGGAGCTGATGCCAATCAATTGAGGCATGAATATAAATAGGGCAGAGAGCGAGCTCCTAGCACTGACAGCTTATGCTGATTAGATTTTTTCCCCCTCACTGACAGGTCATTACAAATTCATCTTCTTTTTACACTCCAGACGCACCACATGACCTATGAATGCCAGAGTGCTAATGTAAGGTATACTGTCTCCAGAACACAGACATAATTGAATACCTTAGCATGACATATTGGTTTTGGACACATCTGGGCCTGTTCATATGCATTAGCTTCTTGCATGATCTGTGAGGGACGATACAAATTAATTACGCCAATCGGATGAAAGTGAGTGTGTGGGAAAATCTGGAGTGACTGTCTCCGATAGTCGTGTGTATAGTGTTTATTTCTGTCTGTAAAATGTATACTTTGTTCGAGGATAAAGCCCAAGAAGTCAATATAAACTATACCTCTTAAAGTATACTGTTGGGTCTAACATCTAAGACCACATGGAAAATCAAGGATTCAAAATCCAAAGGTTTTTTGCAGCTTTTGGCACTCAAGTGCATATTGATATTAAAGCAAAATGGGGGAGATGCTAGGGATCCAGGATACAGTATTTCAGTACCATTATCGTTATCAGCAAATATTAAAGGAGTGGTTGATTATGATTTCACTTTTCTAACTTTTGTTAGTGTGTAATGTTGCTGTTTGAGCATAAACAACATATGCAAAGTTACAACACACATATTTCAAAGCAAATGGAGATATTTTCTAGAAAATAATTTAAAGAAAACACTTTTTAAGGACTACAACAAACGGCTGGTAGGAACTACACGACATTCCTCCCGGGTTAGTGACATCACCAACCCTAAAATTTACATAAACCCCGCCCCGGGACACGATTTATAGATTATCAAGACAGAATATGCTAATCAATGACTAGAAGATAACTACACATAAGCTTCATACATTCACCAACTAACCATTCAGAAATGTTGTGTACATGTTGTCACTTTTTCTTGAGTCTGTCCATCATTGTCTGACTCCGGTTTGAACATAAAAGGCTAAAAGTGTTTGAAATTTTCAGTACATGTGTGTGTGAGGTAAAAGGACACGAGCTCTTGAAGCTCCGGCCCCTGTGCCGGGAGCAGCAGCTCATATGCATTTAAAGGGACAGACACAAAAATGGTGTGTTTTTGCTCACCCTCAAAAAGTGACAATTTTAACATGCTATATAAAGATATCTGTGGGGTATTTTGAGCTAAAACTTCACATACACACTCTGGGGACATCAGAGACTTATTTTACATTGTGTGAAAAGGGCATTATACCACCCCTTTAAAGATATGTTTACATGTACATTAGATTTGTTGTCAGCTAATGATCACTGCAAGTTAATATTTAATAAAGCAAACAATTTAATGAAACTATTAAATGCAATCTTTACCAGTTTTTTTTTTAAATAAAATAAAATAAAATAAAATAAAATAAAATAAAATAAAATAAAATAAAATAAAATAAAATAAAATAAAATAAAATAAAATAAAATAAAATAAAATAAAATAAAATAAAATAAAATACCAGAAAGCATCTTCACTAGTAGTCTGAGTTTTGGACCAGACTTTGTTAGCCTCGACTGCAATAGAAAATAAATATACATATTTACTTATATGCTTATTTTCTATTGTAGTCGAGGCTAGCACTAAAGTCCACAGACAATGGTGACGTGAGTGATTCATGCACTTAAATAGTTATCGTGCACCAATGCATCAATACACTCTGACTTCTTTATTAGCGAAAAAGGAAGTTAATGAGAGAGATTTAGAGAAAGGCAAACAGAGCAAGACAGATAAAAAGAGAGAGAATGAAGAGACCGAAATCCCATCTCCAGCCTTCCCAATTCAATCACTGTGGGTAGAGAGTTCATTAATGGAGTTAACCGGCTAATTACCAAATGATGAATAGAGTCAGCACTCCCCTGAGACGCCCAGCTGGTGAGGTTTCGAAGGACCTGCCAAATCAGGGAAAACCAATGTTTAGCATAGAAATAAATTCCTAGAGACAGCTCAGTCAGTGACGCGATCGAGAGGGCTGTGCTGCCAGCTGCTAGAGAATCAGCGTGATATATGGCTTCAAATCTAGACTTCAAATACTAGTGTCACGCCAGTGTGCTTATTAATGCCATTACACTTTTGGATTGCAGCATGTTCTGCAGAGGCTTCATGCGCATAACTTTTCGAGTGACTTTGAGTGACTTTGATGAAAGAGATATGACATGATCAAAATAAAAATTAAACATATATATACATCTCTCTCTCTCTCTCTCTCTCTCTCTCTCTCTCTCTCTCTCTCTCTATATATATATATATGTATATATGTTTATAATTAAATTTTAACCCATATATCAAACATATTATATATATATATATATATATATATATATATATATATATATATATTACCGGTCAAAAGTCAAAAGTTTTGGAAACATTACTATTTTTAATGTTTTTAAAAAAAAGAAGTCTCTTATGCTCATCAAATACTGGATCGAAAACTATTTGATGGGCATAAGATCTTTTTTTCCAGGATTCTTTGATAATATATTTTTTTTTAAAGAAAAAAACAACAACATTTATTTAAAATAGAAATCTTTTGTAACAATATGCACTACCGTTCAAAAGTCTGGGGTAAGTGATTTTTTTTTTT
>NC_139974.1:38782860-38902860 GCF_963993115.1 Abramis brama
CATTTTGAAAAGTACAGTATTCAGTTTTTTCGCTACTCCTCCTTCAAAATTTCGCCAATTTTCTCCAAAATTTGCTCAAATGATCTTTGGACTGAGCCGCACAGAAGTGAGTGAACAGATTTTTTTATTCATCTCTGTTATGATGTCGCAAACTTAACAAGGTCCACCCAAAATCGGCTAAGAGGCTGTATCTCTGCCAAAGTTTGTTCAATCAAAACGAAAATTGGTACACTTCATCGGAGCCATGACCTGAGGGTCCATGCCAAAGTTGGGAACAGCGCCACCTACGGGTCATGAGATATGGAAAAATGCTATTTTTGTCAATAACTTTTGAACACTTTGTCAGAAATTCATAAATGTGGTCATGCCAAATCCGACAATACCGATTTTGAATTTTGTCATAATTTGCAATAACTTTTTAACTATTTGACATATCTTCACAAAATTTAGTATGGATCATCGACACAATGTCCTGAAGGTACATGAGAAGATTGAACACAGCTCCACCTAGTGTTCCAGAGATATAAGGTATTTTGCAAAAACGCTTATAACTTTTGAAAACATTGTTCAAATTTTGATTTCTTTATGTCATTATGTTCCGTGGCTTATGCAGATTCCGACGATATCTCATTTGTCATTTTCCAACAATGTGACTGTCCGCCATATTGGAACAAATGAAAAACAGTTTTATCGCTACTCCTCTTTCAAATCTTGCTCAATTTTGTCAAAAATTTGATCAGATGATCTTTGGACCAAGCCACACAGAAGTGAGTGAACAGATTTTTGATTTTCGCTACCATTCCCGAGATATTCATCTTCAAAGTTGACCTAGCCTGCGTTTTTTGCCTTATGCTAGTTAACTTAGCATAATAATTGGTTAGCATGCTAACCAGATGCCATTCTTTCTAATGTGGCTCTTCAGCTATCAGGATAACCATAAGCTACATTAGCATTAAGCTAGCTTAGCATGCTAATCTCATTAACATGTTATGGAACTTTTTTGTGAACTCATTCTCACACTGAACCCTCTCCTCTGCTGCTTTGAAATTCACGTCCTCTGAGTGGTGCAATCTGCTAAATCATGTATCTTGAATCCTGAACCATTCTGGTCGTGGGTTTGAATCCCATGTGGGACGACTTTAAAAATGTGTATAAAGTTGTCATTTAAATTCCTTCCGGCTCTGCACTGCAGTTGGTGCTTAAATGTTCGCTGTGCTTCATTTATATTTAATTTCTGCTGTTTTTGTTCTTGCGGCTCTGCACTGCTGTTGGTGCTTAAATGCTTGCTGTGCTGCTGTGCTTGATGTACATTTACATGTATATTCAATTTCTGCTCTTTTTGTTCTTCTGGCTCCGCACTGCTGTTGGTGCTTAAATGCTTGCTGCGCTGCAGTGCTTACAGTACTTGCTGTGCTTGATGTACATTTACATGTACATTTAATTTCTGATGTTTTGTTCTTCCGGCTCCGCACTGCTTTTGGTGCTTAAATGCTTGCTGTGCTGCTGTAATTGATGTGCTTACAGTACTTGCTGTGCTTGATGTACATTAAATTTCTGATGTTTTGCACTTCTGGCTCCGCATTGCGCTACAGCGGCTTTTGCTTGCTGTGCCTTGAAGGGCTTGGCCCCGTATTGCTGCTTGCAGCTATATTGTTAAATTGCTGTTGCATGGCTTTTTTTTTTTTTTCTAGGAAATGTCATACTTGATGCTTCATGAACACTTCACTTTTTTTCCAACCAATGAAATAACACACAAGTCATAACATTTACCTCTAAAAAGTGCTCCGAGTGACAGCATGAGCCAAAGACTGGGTGACATCGAATTAAAAATGCATTCATTACAGAGCATGAACTAAAAGATGCACAAAGCGTTTAATAATAAATGATTCAGATTCAGATTATTTTATTTAATGCCATGTCAGCATTCAAAGCTATTTTCATGGCACAAATTCAATTACAAAAATCCAAATATCATATAAATACAATAAAAACAAAACAAACAAAAACAGCAAGTCATATTATACAAGATTTTTTAAATTAACATAAAAAATCCAAAACCTTTTCAGGCATAATCTTATTAAATATGTCCTTAAGTTACTTCATAAAAGAGCATTCTGCTTGTATTAAGTCCAGGACAATCCAATAAAATATGTTTGACAGATAAGGGAATCTTACAAAACATACATAAAGTTGGGTCTTCACCTTCAAACAAAAAAAAAGCATGGGTCAAACTTGTGTGAACCATACGACATCTGGTGTAGACCACTTGATCAAGTCTAGTTTTAAGAGTAATAAAAAGTCTGTTTGTCATTTCCGAAGTTTCATACAACTTATTATTCTTGCACATATTCCACTCTTCTTGCCACTTATTTAATATGTATTGATTAATAATCAGTCCTTTTCCTGTTTAGCACCAAAACTTTGGAACAGTCTTCCTAACATTGTCCGGGAAGCAGACACACTCTGTCAGTTCAAAGCTAGACTAAAAACACATCTCTTTGACCTAGCATACACATAACACATTATAGACTTCTATAATTTAGTGTTAGGCTGCATAGATCAGGTCAGCCGGAACCGGGAACACTTCCCATATGTACTCGGTGCATCATAAGAAGAATGGCATCTACGCTAATATTAGTCTCTCTGTTTATCCCGAGGTTTACCGCAGTCCACCGGATCCAGGCCGTATCCAGATCTGATCTGAGCAGTCCTGAAATGTCAACTAGTCTCTTCCCTGTGAAGGCCTCCTTCCCCTCCCTTTACCTCTCTACAGATAAAGCGTTGTCGGGATAAAGCTACGCGGAAGCGATACAATTCTGTATTATTAATTTTAAGGCCAGACAAGTAGTATGCTGAGGGTTGATTTGTAGGGAAGGACTACACGCCTGCACACATATATTCAAACGCACATACCTATAGACTGAACTCGTAATACGCATGTGCACGCCATCAGCGTTCTCACTGGTTTGCGTTTTTGAAGTTTGCGCAGAAAGAACTGAAGAGTTTTCTGTTAAAACGGTGTCGTGTTAGCGGCCCCTGAGTTAATAACTAATGATCGTTGCGACAGAAGTGAATCAATCAAAACTAACTTTAGCTGGACAATAACTTTATTCTAGAGCTGCTGTAAAGCGAAAACACTTTACTTTAATTTCCTATTATCAATGTAAAGCTGCTTTGGAACAATCTACATTGTTAAAAGCGCTATATAAATTAAGATGACTTGACTTGACTTGATATTTGGAAATTTCACATTCAATACTTCCTGATTAAGAGCTAATAATAAATGATCTTCATGTTAGAGAGAATGAAGTGGCCCTCCAGGGTCTCGCCTCAGACTTGTTTAAAGGAGCTGTATGTAAGAAATGTATTTCAATTAATCATAAAATGGCCCTGATATGTCACATTAAGAAATCATGTTCATTTCAAATACTTATATCACTGACAACAGTAGTCCGGCCAGGATATTGTCATTTAACTGATGTTGATGTTGTCATGTTGTGTTTTGGCCTGAAGCGCCAGCCTCCACCTATCTACCAATCACGAAGTCAGTAGTGTTTCGGCATCCGGGTTGCCAGCTCTGCTCTAGTTATCACAGCTGCAGCTACAAACGTTCCTGCTGGATCCTGCAGCCTATCTGGCAACCTCGAGTCAGGGGGGAGGGGGAGGGGATACACTGCTCTACAGTAATTTGAAAGTGATTGCAGTACCAGTTTTGGCCACAATCTTACATACGGCTCCTTTAATTCCTTTAATAATGAAAGGTTTTTCACACAATTGAGCGCCCAAGGCGTATTTTGAGAGGTGGCACTTAAACCTCCATTAAGTTTTAGAGAATTAAAGGAGCCGTATGTAAGATTGTGGCCAAAACTGGTACTGCAATCACTTTCAAATTACTGTAGATTACATGGTATCACGCTGACTGAGACGATGCCGATAGACATCGTCTCAGTCAGCGTGATACCATGTAATCATCACATATGATACTGCTGACCTTTCCCAGTTTCTAAACCTCTTAGAACAAGTAGCCAATTACATTATATGTGGTGTGTGACATTCAAAAGGTCAATATAAAGAATGTGAGCCTGGAAGCAGCGTTAGAGGCTTAGATTCAAAGCAACTCGCAAAAATAACTTTGTTCTAACCATTTACTAATGGATCCACACCAGTCCACTGAAGTCCACCAGTTTTCTAGGAAAAAAAAAAAGTCATCAAAATTAGGTGAGTTTGTGCTTGAAACTTGAAACAACAATTTGTTTTTATTTGAAACAAATAAATATCTGCCAACGGGGTCAGAAAAATAATCTTGTTTTCCCTTTGAATTAAGTATTTCTCTACACAGGGGGGGCATGGGAAATCAGAAAATTAAACTGGAAATAAATACTTGTTTAGAAAATATTAAGCACGATTTTAAAAATCTATGCAATGCCCAGTGCCCTAATATAGATGGTATTAAATGTGGCACTACACAAGAATCTGAAAATCATTTTGTTTTGCATGGATTGGACCACACAGTTTTGTTCTAATAAATAAAAAAACATCACATATAATTAGTCATTTAACATGCTTTATTCTCAACGCAAACATTGAATGTGTGTGTGTGTGTGTGTGTGTGTACGTTCTCTGCATGAAATCTGTCTCTGACATGGTTTCTTCTTAAAGAAACCTTGGATGTCCTGTTGCTGTGTCTGACTTTGTCCTCTTTTCATTCTCAACCCAGTGATTGACAGTGCTCTGATCCAATGGCGTTGGGCATTGTCAGGTTGACAGTAAATCTAGCCCAATGATGTTGGGGTTGGGGGGGGGGGCACTCTGTGCCACCCCTCTAGACACGCCCCTGGGCTCCGTCCTCCTACGTACTTCTACTCAATTTTCATTTTCCTTCAGTACGTCGTCTGGGTTTGCGGTATTTTCGCAGGTTTTCTCCGGACAATTTTTACCTGTCCAATCAGCGAACAGAGGGAGTGGCTGAGAACGATGACGTTGAGGTTGTGCGCTAGTTTGAGTTGTAGTTCAGTAATGGCGGTGGAGAAAGATGCGATCAAAGCCATTTGGTCCGTTGTGGCAACGCTGCCGAATATCCAGAAGTTAAAGCCGGAGCAAGAACAATCTTTGCTGAGTTTTGTTGGTGGCCATGATGTTGTGGCCCTCCTCCCCATGTATGATTTTCCAGCTCGCTCCGTTAGTGGTGAATGAGTTGGCTAAGGCGAACGCTAGCGATTGGTTATGGCAGATCCAGAGTGGCTCTGGGCAGATCCAATGGTTTTAAACTTCAACAGAGTACCCGCCTTCAAGGAAGTTAACGCTTGTCAATGGAGAGTGGCCAGACTCTCTGTACAAATGAAATGTACGAGAGTCGGGTAGGACCAGGCTAGTCATATTGTGCATTTCAGTTAACATCCAAACAAGCAAAATATTTACATGTTATGAATACTAATGAGATCAAGCTGCTGGTTCAGAGAGTCAGAAAATAGCTAATGCTCAGTTATGACCTGTAGAACAATGCAAAATGTCGAGTGCATGCCACTCTTTATTAGCGAACATTGCATTTACATGCAGAGAAAAAAAAAAAAAAAATCACAATTACTTCTGTGCTTGTTATTTAATATATATATATAAAAAACACATTAACATGACATACACTTTGTCTGGTTATCAAGTACTGTGCATGCAAACATGCCCACTGTAAAAAGAAAAGTCAAAAGTTTTTTGCCATCAATCTCAGATTTCATCTGTTTTGTCCTTAATAAACTATGCTAGCACTCGCCACCTATATCTGTGACAGGTTTATATCCTCTCCTGCTCCTCCTTTTGGATCCTCCCAGTTCTTGCTGGTACAGAGAGTTCTGAAAGTTAGACTCATGGTATATGAATGTCATGAATTTTCACTGTGCCACTGGCCGGATTGCTACGAGTAATTGCATTGCACTGGAAGCTCCTGACACTCATTTGCTGCCTGTGGCAGATCTGGAGTCCAGATCGCAGTCCATCCCTGCCATATATCGCCCTCCCTTCTCTTCTAATGCACAATAAAAACCCAGGAATGCTCCGGATGTCGACGCTGATGGCTGCAAAATCCCTCCACTGAGTAATGCTGTATACTCAGCACACACCAAAGTATATCACATTGATTATTCCAACAAGATACTCTAGAAACGTTACGAATATTATGCCTTGAAGTTTGCTTTATAAGAGAAAAATGTGATGAATGTACTAATGAATCAGATTTCATTAAGGTTTACTTACTCCCAAGAATGCACACTATACTCTCAGTCGACAGAAAGGTCATGAATAAAGCAAACAAATAAGACATCCTGCGCATGTTGATCTAGATGCATCATCTGTGTGTAAAAAAAAGACTTGTTTTCTTGCAGTTACAACATTTATATCATCATTCTGTACTGACATTTTTATCAAGGACAACCATTTGTGTGTCAGACCGTGATGCGGCCCGATGCAATATATACAACACGATGCCAAGGATTCTGCCGAGAGAAGCAAAGGCGCTGATTTCGGAAGCAATGAACCTGTTTATTTGGCCTGTCAAAATCCTAAACCCCGGCTCAGGGCTCATTTGGTTATTACGGCAATCACGCTCTTTAGTATTCCAGCAGTCAGTGAAATCTCCCAGCGCAGCTGAGGCTCCGATCTCTTTATTTGCTCTTCTCTCCAGAGAGCGTCACAGGACTTGTACTCTCTCCTCCATCCAGACACGCTCACCAGTGTCTTTCCATCTCCCCTGCTCCGCCAACAGATGTTCATTTATACAGATGACCCTTTCTTTCTGCTGTTTAATTACTCTTTGTCCTCTTTTTAATGAACCAGCCCGTGCGCTCGCGCCGCAGAGACGTCCCGCAAGAACACCTGAGCGCTTCTGCGGGAGTGTGTCTCTGCAATCGAAATTTGAGAATCACAGTATTCACTGATGCATGCAAGAATAAATACGAATCATAAGAGTTTCATAATGGAAGCTATAAGCACCAGGCCTTCGACAGACAGGTTATGGAAGCTTTTGTTGGGACTTTCTGATGTGATTGCGTGCAAAGAGTGACTGATGATATGAGCTCCTGAAAGGTTTCTGTTTACGCTTGACTAGCTCTTCGAATTTATACTGACACCTAACGGCACGGATGCATGAAGTTGGCTTATTATGATGATTACCATGATGTTTGTTTATCTTCTGCTTTTCAGATATTTTTCACAAGCTCATAAATTATACTACACTGTACAAAATAAACCTGTGAAATTTGAAAACTGTATATATGTCATTAACTGATATAATGTTAAAGAGAATTATGCCCTTTTACAAAGTCTTGATGTTGTTTTTGTGCTCTACTAGTAGCCTAGAGGTTTTCCTGCTTGAATGATTATTTTCCTCATATTCTGCATTGTTGCAGCTCCTCTCTTCCCAGTCTGTCAGTAACGCTCTGTTTAGTTCCTGTCTCTATGAAGCCCCTCCTTCTGAAAAGCACACTGTGCTCTGATTGGTCGGCTGGATCAGTGTGTTGTGATTGGTCGAGCGCTTCGAGCGTGTTTAGAAAATGTCCCGCCCCTTACCATAACCGCCAGTTTAACACACTACTAACTAACTCAACCAGGCCCCGCCCCTTTATTCTGCGTATGAATTATTTAAATGAGGAATACACTGATAAAAAGAATAACTAACTTTGCTTTGTAACTTTGCAGAGCTTTTCCTGCTCAAACAACAACATTACACACTAAAGAAAGATGAAAATCTAAAAAGGCATCATAGGTCCTCTTTATTAATCCATCTACAGTAAAAAAAATCGGTTTTGTACCTTTATAATATAACCACCATAATAATACAGGTGGTAAAAGAGACACATAATTAATTAAAGCTGAGATAAATACTGATATATTTACACACACACATACAGAACACCATTGCAACCATGGCAAATAATGCAATAAACATTAAATAAACAACATAAAATGCAACTTAAACAAAATACAGTAGGGGAGAGCCGGGACAGTTGAAACACTTTTCAGATAAATGTCGTTTTCTAAGATAAGGTTACAGATAGATTTTTTTTTTTTTTGTGATTAACAACTCACATATGTGTTCTCTTAGTATCATGTGTTATTCGGTACAAATATAGAATGATTTAAGTAAAATATGACTTTGAACGGGAGTTGTGCTTTGTTTCAATCGTCCCGCCTGTGCGGGACGGTTGAAACACAGGGGTGGGACGGATGAAACATGACAGTTTAAATGGCAACTATTCATCTAATGCTTTTTTTTGTGAACAACACCTGACAAGTAATAATTATGTACATATTGTTACAAACATATTTTGTAATTTATTTTCATTTAAAGGTTCATATTAACCATTTTTGTTCTGTCGCCCAATAAACAATAGGCGATAAGCCTATGCGCATTTTGTAATCTTTCTAACAGGCTATTTTGACGAAGACAGACAAATCAGTTTACAATTAATTTTCTTACATTTCTTCCTTGAGTCATATTGAGTGTTTGCTAGTTGAATAGCCTGTTATTATGAAGAAAACGAGGTCAACCAGACGACGATAAATGAAATTTATTGAATATTGAAGATTGGACAATTGATGATTATTACAGAGATAGCATGTGTTGGGTAATTGAAAATTAATTTGCATTAAAAGAAACACAAGTCTAGAAACAGTATATGAATCTATGAACAGTATAGGCTATGATGCAGGTTTAACGGGCAGGACGCGCGGGCGGGACGGTTGAAAGGACAGCGCATCCTGTCATTTAAACCTCTTTTGCTCTTAAACTAAAAAACTCTGATATTGCCCACTTAAGGGTGTGTTGCAGTACTAATACACCTGCCGTATTATCATTACAATGGCACATGAAACAATAAATCCAACTTGTCAGTCAAAAAAAAGTACCGCACGAAAGAATTCACTCACCGCATTCAAAAACAGCTTTGCGGCTTTAACTCCAAAACGACACGACGTAAAGAAGAAATGTTTTCGCGGGTATGTTAGGCATTGCGTGCTGTACGTGCTGACGAAATTTGACGTACATGACGTGAGTGGTTTTCAAGAAAATCTCAGTGTTTCATCCGTCCCGCGTTTCAATCGTCCCGCCTCTCCCCTACCATCAAATGTAAAGTGTCACGCAGGGAATTATGGGAATGTCAATTTACAGGTTTTACTATGGTATTTTTACATTCTTTACCATTAAAATTACATTTTGTTTTACAGTGTACACACATTAACATGCAGTAACTGATCATCTAATTGTCTTTAATTTGACTTCAATTTGAATAAAAGATAAACATTTTATTTTTAATTAAATGCAGATATTTTAAATGCAGACGAGGTTGAAAAAGAAAAATACTGAGATAATAACTTATTATAATAAAATAATAACTTCAGATGAAATCCAGCCTTCAGCCATTGAGTGAAACAAAGCAGTGAGAAATAGATTCACTCTGTTGATCAATATTAAAGTCCCTGTTAGGTGTTTTTTTTTCCTCCTTTTTTTTCTCCATGTTGAAAGCATGGAAAATATATGTGCAACCTCCATATTACACAATAAATATATATTATTATCTTGTATAAATACTTTTAATGGTCAAGTATGTACGCTGATTGGTGGCACAAATCAACATACTGTATATATACAATAAAAAATAAAATTTTTGTAAGATTTGCAATTTCAAAATTCCCCTCCTAGAGTTCCTTCCCCTAAACGCTGCATTGAACCATAAATTGTCATGTTGAACTGCTTATGTTTTGATGGTCACTGAGCCAGTCTTCAGGAGTCAAACTAAAACTGGTTCATTTACAGTCTAAAACTGCAATATGAGAAAGCAGAGAATCCACACTTCACAGTTATAAGCTTCTTAATCTGCCCCACTTATTTATTCTGCTTGTGTCTCAGTCAGCTTTAAAAATGCAGTGAGAATACTTAGATATTCATCATGGCAACAGTAATAAGTTTCCACATTATTAATTTCCAATAAGGGTGACCCTGGAATGGGAGAGTAACTGAGATCGCAGTCCTGCAATCTGCACTGTGCCCTTGAGATAGTCACAAACCTCACATTGCTTGAAGGGAACTGTCCGTGTAATTAGTTTACTGCAATTTGCTTTGAATTTAAACGGATGGTTAATGTTTTGAAGACAGAAGCTTTTGTTCCAGCGGTGGTCTTATGTCCTGATCACACCAAGAATGATAACTATAAAGATCATGATAACTGTACTAGCGTCCATATAGTTATCATGATATCAATTATTATAAGTGTGTGCTGCAGTTTTGTCATTTGTCGCTTTAAATGCTCCAGAGCACAAGATGGCTTCTGATTGGCTGTCAATGTTTTTTTATTGTTCATCGGCTGTAAAAAAAAATTAAAAATTAAATTCTGAAAGTGATTCCAACAATACTGTTTCTCGGTTATATTATCATTATAGTTGTGATGTGGACACTGCATTCTTTTATATTTAGATTTTTTTTTAAACTATATATATTAGAGAGAGTATATATACTGTTATCATTTTTTTTATATATTTCATCTATAAATTCTTTAGTATGCTGTAAATCAATCACAAAAAAGGCAAACTACAGCTACATGTTTTATTTTACTATACAAAAAGAAAAACAAAAAGCTCACAAGATTGATATTTCATTGGTTCTCTCTTGTTTTTGCATGTGTTCATAATTTCTTTGTATGACAGCATGGCCAAAAATGATGTCTGCAGAATTTGACGTTTCATTGCATTATCAGAAATAAAACAATCGACTCCAAGCACAACTACGCAATATGCTTTAACACGTTTTTAATAACATTTGAATAAAGGGTGAAGATGTAATTTTTCCCAAGCCGGACTTCACTATTGGCCAGTACTGTACAGGGATGAGATGTCAGTCAGAGTCAGCTAAATGTGTCAGTCAGCATCGGCCATTTTGCATGATGGAAACACATTCTACCTAAAATAAAATGCATAAAATTAACTGATCTTATTCATTATAATACTGAATCTAATTTAATATGTTCTGATTGAACGCTCTGGCACCGGCTCAGATTTCACCAAAGGCATAACAGAGATCGGTGGATACATTTTGTCACATTTTATTTAAAAAATGTTTGTTAAACAAGTTTAAATATAGGTGATATTGTATGCACGAATAAAAACGCGCTGCATTTAGAACAGCGTTCAACCAATATAAAGCATGTATTGTGTAAACACAGTGGTTGTGAAGTGTGTTTTACAAAATTGCACAGGATTTAAGTTAACCTAGAAATATTAACCTATGCACTTAAAATATAAAATAAGCTAAATTAACTGGCATAAATCTAACCATTCTCCTGGTTACATGGGTTAAAATAACCCACAGGTGGAGTAGTAGGGGCGGTATTCTTGGATCTCAGGAAAGCTTTCGATACAGTAAACCACTCTGTTCTACTTACTAAGCTCTTACAATTTAATTTTTCTCGTGGCACTGTTAGCTGGTTTGAATCATACCTGCATGATCGCACACAATCTGTATTAATTAACAACAGCAAGTCTGAGTCTCTTAGGCTAACCACTGGGGTTCCTCAGGGCTCAACATTAGGCCCCCTCTTATTTAGCCTTTATATCAATGACTTGCCTACTGTTTGTTCTGAAGGTGAATGTTTGATGTATGCAGACGACACTGTTTTATTTGTTCATGGTCGCTCTAAAGACATTGTTGCAGATAAACTCACTAAAGCAATGACTCTTGTTACATCCTGGTTGTTATTTTATTTTTTCAGTAAAACCAATAGAGCCTCACCTAATCCTGACATAATAGTTGCTGGAGAAAAACTACAAATTGTAAATCAATACAAATATCTTGGGTTAGTAATAGATTCACACCTCTCTTTTAAAGCCCATATTGAAAAATTATGTAAAAAAATAAAGTTTAATCTTACAAATTTCCGCTCAATTCAGAATGAAATGTCAACCGAAGCTGATTTTTAGCCACTTCAATTACTGCCTAACAAGTTGGTCTCAGGCAAGTCAGAGCGCAAAAAGACCTTTGGAAACATTATACAAACAAGCCATTAAAGTCATGGACAAAAAACCAAGGCACTATCATCACTGTGCAATTTTAAAAAAAATACAGCCTTTTAAACTGGGACAGTCTTCATAAATTTGTAGATCTGAGTCTCATATACAAAGTAACACATGATTTGGCCCCAGCTCCTCTGGTAGAGCTCATCAGCCAAAGAAACAGCTCTGAGTACGTCACTCGAGGCTCTGCCAGAGGGGACTGTGTTATCCCTCTGTGCAGAAGCGCTTTCAGTCGCTCGGCCTGGTCGCTGACTGGAACTCAATACCTGAGGAGGTTAAACAGCTCACCACTTACAAGGCCTTTACAAAAAAATTGAAAATTTGGCTCCTTAACATGTATGTCTGCCAACATTAAAAGCCGAGCCTGTTGCGCTTTATTGTATATTTGGATACCGTCGCCTTTTTGAGCGTGTTTTTTGTGTGTTTAAATATTGTAACGGGTATTGCGTGCTTTAAGTTATTTTATAGTGTCATTTATATTGTAGTTATTGATTTGCCATAGACTTGTAAATGTATTTTCATGTTTGTATTTTAATGCTTTTTTTACATCTTGGCCAGGGGACTACAGATGAAAAATAGCCTTTTGGCTAATTCTGGCTTTTTTTAACCATGTTTGTTCATGTGTTTTTATGAAATTGCACTGTCCCCTCTTAAATAAACCAAGAAAAAAAAGAAAAAAAAAGTTGGGTTCATCCATATTCGACCCATCAAAACAACCCAAATTGGGTCACTTTCAACCCAGCGTTTTGTAGAGTGAATTCTTTGTCTTGTTTCTGTGCTAGAAAGGCATGTGGGTGCATCCAGTGTGTAATGAAGGAACTGATCACTCTGTGCACACGCCGTCTCGTACGCCGCTGAGAGAGCCTTTGCAATTACTGCTTCCAATTTCTGCCAGCTGCACTGGTGTAGAGACAAGCTTTTAAAAGCCACTTGGACATTCAGTTTAGGGAGGATTGTAGCATGAGGGCTGCTGGAGCTGGGAGCCTTCGACTTGGGAAATATTTTTATTTTCAGTATAGTTTCCTGCTGCACACAGACCAAATCACAATTCACAAACTGTACAATTCATGCTGCGTAGTGTCAAAATATCCAGCAGATCTTCAAAGTACGAATCCGACATGCAATTTCACATCATCGTATTATCGCAACTCAAATGTACTTCTCTTTTTTTTTATGTAGATCTGGAAAAATATAAGGTGACACATTTTTATTGAACACCGAGAACAAGAGGACAATACTCGACTGTTCACCCATAATGCTGAATGACGTCTAGAGGATGAAACCATCACATAAGAACCAAATGAAAAAGGTTTGGAACAATGTGTTGATGAGTCCCTGACATGATATCTCCAAAGAGATCCACAGGTCACGTCAATAACGCCAGAGTGACGAGCAACACAAAGAGGCGTATTGATCCCAGCCTTTCTTCTGCTGGCCTTCCTCTCTGCTTTTCACATATCAATGCTCTGCTCTCATATGCATGTGCACATGGATTATGCGGCATTCACAACTCAAATAAAAATGCCACATAAACACACATTTACTGTGTGTATGTATTTATTTAAGGAATAATCGAATTATTAGAACATAATGCACACCCAGTCTGAAATGTGATATGGAACTGTAATGCGGTCGAAACCTGGCTGGAACTACTTTAGCCGTGCGTTTCCCTGAAAATAATTGCATACAAATAAATTATACATATATCAAGTAAAATCATGTCAAAATAACACAGCCATCAAAATAGAAGTTAATTAGCCAGCTCATGCAAAACACTGAAACATGCCCACCACAGTTTTGCATTAACTGTATGGCTAATCAACTTCTATTTTGTTAGCTGTGTTAATTATTTTACGTAGTATTATATCTGCCTAATTGGCTGAGAAAAAATATTCTACATATCAGTGAAATCATATGCATATTTAGGCGAAAAACAAAATAAAACCTGTTGGAGATAATGAGATTCCTCTCTTGTGTGACTATACTGAATTTATTGCATTACAATTCATTATATTTCTCTTCCTGCCATTCAAATTCAATTACAATAAGGAACAAATGGCAAAAATGTGCCAGTTTTTAAATCTTGTTGAAAAGACTTTTACTCACATCTAAATATCATCACAACACAAACTCTGCCTTTATACCGTTTATGTCTTTTTATATTCATCTCAATAACAAACAATACAATAAGCCACATGATCTCCGACCGCAACAATGCCAGAATATTCAGCTCATGTCTTTGCCATCTCTCCCTGCATTAGCCGTGCGGTGTTTAAAACGCCCCGGTGCCGTTCGGGTCCCTTCTGCCACTCTTCTATGGAATTACTGTTATCAGGTGCATATTCATTTCAGCTACAGAATGAAGGGAGGAGAGATGGAGTGATAACGGCGAGGAAGTGGGAAAGAGAGGTAGAGATATGAGCAGAAGTGAATATGTGCATTCTAATGAAGCACACAATAAAACGGTTCACATTCAGAGAGGTTGACATTTCCTTGACCTTCAGCCCTGGAAACAGCACCCGACTGAAATGAAGAGAAAGAAGAGAGTGCTAATGAGGATGACACCGAGAGAAATGGCTCCCTTGGGCCACGTGTCAAACCTACAGCACACACCCCTCACCCTCATGACACCGATGCACGGCAACATGAGGAGATGTGATCAATGTTGAGACCTGGACACTCAAAGGGTGACAGCTTTATTTGAACTCGTATCAATAAAAGTGATTTGTCAAGATGGATTCAGATTTCTGGTCAAGCCTTCTTCCGTTTGACCCAAAAGGGCAAAGTTTAGCTGGTTGACGTGGACCAGTTCGCCCCTGCTGGTGGATGCAGAAACTACACCATTATACTGGCAAAAAGCATCTTTCTCAATGCCAGGCACTCAAAAGTAGCTGTGCATTATGATGAAATAATTATTTAAGAGAAATACCATAGTAAATGCCCAGTGAGCATCAGTAGCCATGAGTCGCATTGGAGTGACGTCAACTCCCCTCTTCGATTGATTGGCTAGAGGAGGAGCTGTCAATCTAGAACTAGTGGACCAATGGCGACGCTTCAGCCCGCCCTAATTTACATGAAACTCCAACTGCAACATTTGGAAGAGCAAGCGCAGAAAGAGAAAAACAGCACAAGCGTCCAAAAAAATTGAATATGAGCAGAAAATGCAAGAAAGCACAAAGTACAGAGTAATAAAACCAAGGAAAACATAATTTTAAAGAAAACATGAACATAAGTATATTTTTTTATATGTTTCAAGTTTTTATTCATGCTTATTATTTTTTGATTCACGCTTATTATATTTTGATCCGTGACCACGTTGTTTGCTATTCTGATCATTTTGCATTATTTTTTTCAGTTTGTGCAATATATTTTTACATGTTTTTAAATTTTTGAATCATGCTTATTCTTGATCCGTGGCCGCAATACATTTGGCTGGATATTGATCCCTCCCATACGGGCACTGCACGTCCGTGCTTCAGAGCTCCGCCTTTTGCGTTCCGTCAATATTACGTTAATAGGAAAAAAAATCATTTCGAAAATAGATTTTGGACATTTGTGAATTGATTCAGAATCGTCTGCATCGCGATGCATCTAAGAATTGATTTTTTTCCCCGATTGTTGTTTTCCTGTGAATTATTAGCATTTACATCTCAGGTGACTGGCTCTCAAAAAAAGTAAGTAAAGATGAAGCCAAGATGGGAACATCCTGGTCATGTACTGGTGAGATGAATGTGAATGTTAACGGATAGCTTTCAATAGGCATTATACACCACCAAGGTTCTAAGGATGATGTGAAAAGCTTTAAGCCTGGCTCATGAATATTAATTAGGTTGGTTCTTTAAACTTTGTCCAGTAGATTTAACTGATTCACTGAAAGATGGATGGATGGATGGATGGATGGATGGATGGATGGATGGATGGATGGGTGGATGGATGGATGGGTGGATGGATGGATGAGTGCATGGATGGATGGATGGATGGATGGATGGATGGATGGATGGATGGATGGATGGATGGATGGATGGATGGATGGATGGATGCATGGTCCCTGTGGTTTGCACTAAAACCTCAGACAAGTTGGGAAACATGTATTTACTTATATCCCTCATTAAGCACATTAACATCAATACGCATCATTGCAATGAACCTGTGATGACAAAATGCTGGAGCTCAGCCCTCCTGCAGCACTCGTTTGGGTTTCTGTGCTGGATTCAACTCGCCTTACTGCTTAGAAACATAAAATGGACAATAAGATACATGAATAAAATAACATAAAACCATTTCTGTGCACAAATGAAATTGGGTATATTGCTCAAATCAATTTGGTATTATAAAATACACACCATCCCCTACAAAAATGTAAGTTTACCTAATATACAGGCCAATATACATGAAACGACTGTTTTTGATTAGGAATTATGACTTGCACTTGCAGAGCAGAATAGAAAACTAAATATGTCATGTGCCAAATAGACTCTGGCCTTCAGGCCTCTAGCTGTCAGTTTTCATTAGTTTTATCATCTATCATTCACTCTGTTGTATGAAAATACATATTATCAGAGGTCTGAAGCTGGGACCATCATTGCTACTATTCTGATAGAATTTGGCTGTTATTAGTTAACCGGAAATTGCAACATTTTATCAGCGTATTTTACCCCTCGTTCAGTAGAGAAAATAATATTCTTTGAACTACAAACGCAGAGACATTTTAAAGCAATTACACATCTATATTGAGTTTCAAACAGGGTAACAAGAAATAAACAACACAACAGCCTAAAAAAAGAACTTCATATCAACATTCTGGAGTCGGCGTGGAAAATGGAATACAGACAGTGTCGAATACCATTGCTGTTGTTTTGTCCTCGTATCCAATCCATCATCATTACGAGAGAAATAAGAGCAGTGTTTGGGGAGACAGAGAGATGGGAAACATTCCATTGTAATTCAGCAAAAAACATGCGCTGTTCTCCAAATTTTCCATTTACTTCTACCCAGCGGGCACGCATGCCTGAGTCCAAGGATCAACAAATAAAGCCCATGTGGGCAAATTTAAGTCGTCACTTGGAGAAGCCCTGCAAGGCATTTATGAAGCCACAGCCAGACTTATAGACAATCATTTATTTGCCTAAGTGCAACACAAGCTCGGCACGCACTTGTATTGGTTTATCATCGGCGGCACCCATGACAGATGGCATGATTTATTGTTTGTCACGTTTAGGGGAATACATTGTCTGCTTTTGGAAACACTCTTTAATATATACGCCTCCTGCTGGTAAAGTCATGCACGAGGTCTGCGCGACCTTGTTATCTGCAGTGAGAACATGATCTGGTGTTTTGTTGTAGTGGTAATTTTAGTCTTTGTCATAGTTTAATACAGATGAATTGTTTTATGCACAATAATGCTCTGTTTATTACTAGGACTTTGTGAAAAGAGTTTCAGCAACACAGCCTGGGGATTTCATTCAACTTCGGATTCTTTTTCTTTAGTTATTTATCAAAGCAACCTGATTTTTTTTTTAATCATCTCAACCAGAGGTCCCTGGCTAAAATTTTAGATTTTGATTTTTTTCTGGTGAAACAAATACATAAATGAAGAAGCCAAAATATTAAATGTCATGAATGTATATTTACTGAGTAATTCAGAGTTTTGTAGAGGAGAGTCAAAATGACAATTTTCACCTGAGATTCGGAGCCAAATTACAAGAGGGAGAAAATGACTTTAGAAAGATGGAAGCATCATTATTTTATTTTCACACAGAGATTGGTAGGTCTGTTAGTTAAATCTATAATTGACTTTAGCAATATTTGTTGCATTATATGCCAATGGTGAAAGTTCAGAAAATGGCAAAAATCATTATTGTGTTTTTTCCACCAGTTTGCACACCTGTAACTCAAGAAGTATTAAAGATATCCAATATCCTTTAAGATTCTGGTTCTTAACAAACATTTATTCATTCTAAAGGCCCTATATGGTTCAGTCCCACAGATGTGGAGATCTTAATACGGCTTCATGAGTAAAGTGGTCAATTGTACACATTTTTAGTGGTCAAAAACAAAGTGTGGGTCACTTTGCGTACAGCTGATACTTTTTTCTTTTAAAGAGGAATGTCTGAAGAGCAACTAGAAATGTATCTAGTTTTTTTCTATCAACACAATTGCATAGAATATACCTGTCTGAGAGCCATAAATATTCTTTTTCCAAAGTTTGCATGCCTGAAACTCAAAGGTAAATAATTTATAATAAATACTGCAATATTCCATAAAAAAATTATATATATATATATATATATATATATATATATATATATATATATATATATATATATATACACATTATATACATTTTGATTTCATGGTGACTTTAAATATTAAAAATAGACCACTATACAAAAAGGTTATATTGGCCAATAACCAATATGGTAGCGATATATTGTGCATCCCTAAAAACAGTCACAGTGCAGATGCAGATGGGCCTCGTCCCAACAAACACGCTGACACTTTAATATCTGTTTTTCTCTTGGATTCACACTGCGAGTGGAAAGGGTCTCTGCGTTGCCTGGGTAACCGGCTGTCTCGAGCGCAGCGCTTCATGACCGGTCCCAGGAGCCGAGACCGGTCAGACTCGGTCCCATCTTCTCCATGGTTACGTACCCAAGGTCCCTATTTAATGAGAGCCAGCCTCTGCGGAGAGATGGCCCACATGTCACAAATAATCCCATCTGAAGAGCACTGTGTGAGGAAAGGGGAAAAAGCCACGAATCCAACTTATGTGATTCTGCCAAGAAAAGTGCACTGTTTCACTCTATATCAGTCCTCTCTCACCCCTTCACATCTGCAGTCCTAACACACACACACACACACACACACACACACACACACTCTTAGCTTTAAAAAGTGGGGAACATATCAGCCGAAAACCTTTGTCTGCACTTGATTCTACTTTTGATTTTAGATTTGTTTTTTTTTGTTTTTGAGCTGCAGTGATAAACAACACTAACAATAATAGAAAAATAGCAGGAAAAAGCCCTAAAACATTGAATGTAAATTTGACTTATATATAGTTATATTTTAACTAAGATATATTTACTTCAGCTCATCTCGTAAATGGAATCGTTAATTATATTGTATAAGCTGCCATCACCTGATCTGATCTGATATATTTACAAATCTATGGGAAAATATATGACAAAAATGTATTTGTAAATAATAATTTAACATAAATAATAATATTATTACTATTATCATTGGTACAGTTTGTTTTACAGTGTCCTTGCCACATCTGTTACACGTACTAATCATGCAACTAACTCTAAACCAATCCCTATTCCTAACCCTATAGTAAGTACATGTTGTTAATTAATATTACTCAGTACTTACATTTCTAATTATACTGTAACAAAAACGCATACTATATTATATAATAATAATAATAATAATAATGTGTAACCTTATTATTAATAATAAACATTAATAAAAATAATAAGTCATATTAATATATACGTATATGGGGGACCAAAAGTCTGAGACCGGAATGCTTTAAAATTTAACACAAAATCACAAATGATACTATCAGCATTAAAATGAAAAACTGAACAAAAAAAAAAAGATATTATTATTTGTTTGGCTCTCTGTTGTGTTGAATGACAGAAGCACTTGAGCTTCATGAAAACTTGATAAGCATGTGATTCAGCATTTAAGAAAATAAAACACATAAAAAGTGCAGGTCTTATTCATTTCCAATATATATATATATATATATATATATATATTTTTTTTTTTTTTTTTTTTTTTTTTTTTATGTTTACAAATTTAAACTTAAACAGGAAAAATGTCCAATGTAGTTTCAGGCCTTTGAGCTCCGCTGTATGCGATTAAACCTCCAGTAACACGAGAGGAAGGACAAGTAGAGGAGATTTGAGCTAATGATAGTGATTTCACTGACTGCACTGCCAGCAAAGTCTAAAATGAGCAAATGGGAGACCGTTTCTGTCATCTATACCTGTGGAAATGAGTAAATGACTGGGTGCAAACAGAGTCTTGCATGGATCATTGGACATCCTTGAAATCAGCACCTCCCATACCTTAGACAAGGATCCTTTAAGCTCTCTATAGTTAATGTGTCTTAGACCTTTATCTCAGGAATCTATTCACTGTCTCGGAGTAAATGCTTTAAGGAGAATCGGATTCATCACACAGGCTACAAATCAAACCAAGTTCCGGTTTAGCTTAGTTCCCAATGAATCGATTGCTTGTGCTGATCACAGATTGGACAGATTATGCAAAAATACCAGGACGTCAATCCATTCCATGTCAAGGCATGATTTGACCTAAAAACAAGTATTTAGTTTGTGTCTTGAGTGAACAATGGTCATGGACAATCAGGACTTCCAGGACTTTAATTTAAAAAATGTACCGTATGGCTAACGATTTTGTGTAATCACTGGACTGGAGGAATTTTTTTTTTTTTTACATGCAATTTTTTTTGTATGAAAAACTGTGCTCATCAGAGTATGCAAACCATAATTTTTAAACATTATTAGTGCAACGTTTTATCAGCTCTTTCACTTTATAGTTGGTCACAGAAGGAGGAAAAAAAAGCTTGGGTTTGCAGATCGCTTGTAGAGACATTTAAAGGTTCAAATGAAATGCATTTTTAAATATTCAGATAAAGTGGTTTTGCACATGCCTAAGGTGCTTCAAAAGGGTTGAGATGATTTTGGAATTACAAAAATATATGTCCATATCACATTTGCAGAATGACAGGGTTATTCAATTAAAATTTCAAAGCAAATGTTTATGAAACTCATTAGAAGTGACACTGTGGAGTTCGAATATGTCAGCATAAAATGACTCATTAGATGAAGCATGACATCATTACACCAGTTCAAAGTGAAGCCGCTGGCTTGAAGCGCGTTAAACCAGAAGCACGCGACAGAAAGTCTCCCAGCACACACAGCATTAAAACAAGCATGTGAGCAAAGGGCACTGAAGTCCATGTTGCTAGTTAAAAAACAACTTATTTTTTAAAGATTCAAGTGTATGAACATAAGATTATGACACCAAGAAAAAACTTCAAAGGTGTTTTTTATTCTACCAGACCGTCAAGTGCGTTTAAAACAACAGCAGACCTCTCATCATGTAATCTAACTTGCTCTCTATCTCGCTCTCTTTCCATCCAGTCCATCTAAGATGGCGTTTTATTCATCAGAGTGAAGTGCATTATCATAGCTGTCCAACCGAGGTAATTTTGGTCATTTAATGTTTAGAGAGAAGATAACTCAGCAATTGTATTTTTATGATAGGCCACAGCACTCCTCTCCAATCAGAAGAAAAGGTTAATGGGTTAAATATCTGGCACACGCTGGGCTTGAAAGAAGAAGAATCCTTCCGGCCTCACGTTAAAATATTCCAATTAATTCTTCAGCAGCCAAGAAAAAAACACACACAAAGGGATTAAAATAAATGAAAACATATAATGTATTCCTCAGCATTTATCTGCTTATTTCATGACAATCTCCAGTGTATTCTTGTAATTCTGATTCTTCTCAGACCAATCAGGTCCATTTTGTCCATTTTTATTTATTTATTCAGCATTTAGGATATATGTAAGGATGCAGATCCTTGTGACCGGCTACACCAGGTTGACATATTTTAATTCTCTATGGCTAATTTAGAGCTTCGCATTAGTCTCTGTTGTTCCGTTCTGTCAGGTTATGACAATTAAAGGCAATCTTACAAGGTGGATTAAATTCAGATGCCTGCTCTGGCCAGAGGATTCCTCTAATCCCCTATTAAGACCCCTGAAAGAAAAGCTTTTCTTAACAAGGGATTTTCTGCCTCAGGCTCTTAAGATACTTAAACATAAGTTAAACGTTCAGGGCTTTCAGCAGAAAATGGGTTATAGCAATAAATGAAGCATACTGTATATATACATATGCATTCACTCATCCATAATGTTCTGGGAATATTAGTTTTCGGTTCTAAAAAGCACGTTTTTAGGAGCTGGTTCACCAATGAGAACCATCCACTAATGTTAATGTAATGTTGAGTTTGCTAGGGTGACATAGCCTACTGTATGGGAGCATCTGTCTTCTCTCTATCTCTCTTTTTCTATTACGCCAAGATCTAAACTTACTTTAGTATACTAAAGTAAGTTTAGATCTTGGCGTAATAGAAAAAGAGAGATAGAGATAAGACAGATGATAGAGAGAAGACAGATGCATTTTTTAGACAGATACTCTAAAAAATGCTGGGTTGTTTTAACCCAACTTTGGGTCAAATATGGACAAACCCAAACGTTGGGTTAAAAATGTAATTTAAAAATGCAACCCAACGGCTGGGTTTGTCCATAATTGACCCAACGTTGGGTTGAAACAACCCAGCATTTTTTAGAGTGAATACTCACAAAAGCTCGGACATACTGCCTAAAATCTCCTTTTGTGTTTGACAGGAGAAAAACAATATAGGGTTGAGTATATGATGACAATATTTTAATTTACAGGTGAACTAGTAATTTTGAGTGTGTCCATAGCAAAAAAACGTTGGGTTATTTGTTTAACCCAACCATTGGGTTACACATATTGGGTCAATATGTTGGGTTATTTTCCAAAAATATTGGGTCATTTTTTAAATCGTTGGGTAATTTCTAGAAATAAAAATAAATATTTAACTCAACTGTTGGGTTATTTTAACCCAACTAAAGTTTAACCCAATGCATTGGGTTAAAATAACCCACAGTTTGGAAGGTGCTATACCAACCCAAAGTTGGTTATTTTTAACCCAACATTTTTCAGTGGGTACTTGCAATATAGTAAATCTTGCAATTTACTGTAAATGTAGTTTACAGTTCAGTTAGAGTCGTTTCAGCCTTTATGAAATGTATAATTGTTTGCTTTTAACACATCAAAACATTAAGACTGATTCTCCAGATGGACATATTACATAAGGAATCACCCACACATGCATGTCTAGTCTGGCACTTCAGTGCATTTGCATTCTATCGTAAATGACAAGACATTTAAGACTTCAAACAACAAGCGCCATATGCTAGAGAGACAAAAAGGCCACTTTGAAGCGAGCTGGAGTTGTTGTTCTGTTTGAAGATAGTCTGTACACAGGAGAGAAAGGGAAGGAAAGAGGGACTGGCCCTCACAGGGGTCACCTGGGGGTCACGAGCATCAGCTGAAGAAGAACGTGGTGTTTGGCCTTCAGAGGAATCGCAGTGACACATGATGCTCTCACAAACAAGCTTCTCTCTTCTTCTGCCTGGAACAGGGAATGAAAAAAAAATAAAAATACACTGAACGTTGCTCATGAAATGTTTCCCAATAGAATTATATGAACAAACAAATAAATGTACTTTTTAATCTTTTCTTGATTCAGGTTGTTTAAGGGAGCTCTGTCCCTTATTAAAATATTTCATTTGTTTACATCCAAAATCGTTGCTCCTTGAAAATGTAAAATTAAGATGCATTTGGTAGAAGCAGAAAAGAAAATGTTTCATGCACTCCACAACCATGCATCATGGTGCAAAGATCTCGAAGAATGAAAATAAGAGAATGTGAGAATGAAATATAACCTCAGTATGTGGTTATTACACTCTGCAATACTTGATTCAGATTGGTCAGTTGCAGAATAATGGTCTTAATTAATACTTATATTCAGCAAGGATGCATTACATTGATTAAAAGTCACAGTAATGATTTTTACACAATCACAGACTTTCATTTCAAATAAACACAGTTATTTTGAACTTTAGAGCCCTGAAAAAAATGTATAATGTTTCTCACAAATATACTGAGCAGCTCAACTGTTTTCAACATTGATAATAATCAGAAATGTTTCTTCATCATATTAGAGTGATTTCTGAAGGATCATGTGACACTGAAGACTGGAGTAATGATGCTGAAAATTCAGCTTTGATCACAGGAATAATTTACAATATATTCAAATAGAAAAGAGCTATATTAAATTGTAATAATGTTTACAATGTTTCCTTTTTAGCTGTATATTTTGAGCAGCCTTGGTGAGCATGTAAGAGACATTTAATTTTACTGACACCACATTTTTGAACGGTTTCGCCTTAACCCAGAAATCATGTAAACAGCAAATGGAACTGGGACATGAATTTACATAATACAAAAATGCAGAGAAAGAGACTTCGCTTCTGCCTTTCAGAAGACACGGCCCTGATATACAATCATGAAAAGGTCAGGGATCCTTCGGTTAATGCCGTAAATCTCTATTCACGCTGTATCAGCTTTACCACTGTCGTAGATTTTTCCCTAAACCTAACTAAGTCCTATCTCATCTGACCTAAGTCTACTCTAGCGCGTCTACACATCGACGTCGGCTGGGTGCTAATCCTATACTCTAGCGCGTCTACACATCGACGTCGGCTGGGTGCTAATCCTATACCCTAGCGCGTCTACACATCGACGCCGGCTGGGTGCTAATCCTATACTCTAGCGCGTCTACACATCGACGTTGGCTGGGTGCTAATCCTATACCCTAGCGCGTCTACACATCGACGTTGGCTGGGTGCTAATCCTATACCCTAGCGCGTCTACACATCGACGTCGGCTGGGTGCTAATCCTATACCCTAGCGCGTCTACACATCGACGCCGGCTGGGTGCTAATCCTATACCCTAGCGCGTCTAAACATCGACGTCGGCTGGGTGCTAATACCTGTTCCCTAACTAGCTTACTTGCGCAGGAATAATTGACAAACAGACCTCAGCAAATGTCCTTTAAACGCTTTAATCACGGCCGGAGGATCTCCTGAGCAGTTCTCAGAGAATCTCACCCAAGAAGAAGCAAGGCCGGAGGATCTCAGACAAATTCCATTGAGAATCCCACCAGCTAACACGAATACAACAGTTTTTATAGAATAAGGAGGTATGACAAAAATGTCATACTGCATTACATAATTTCCCCACAATTTGATTGGTTTTCATAGACAAACCCTTCTGTTACCAGGTAAAGCAAACTTTGTTTTAATGATTACTTCATTGTTAATCACAAGGTTCAAATTTAGTCAGCTGTCTAGTTTCAATTCCCAAACTTGTTATTTATACACTCACACAACCAAAGTAAAAGGGGTATGGCAACACAACATACAGCATTCAAAAACACAGGACAGAACGTTTTAGTACATTGTGTTTCTTTCAAAGTGTTATCATGTTAGGCCTGAAAAGAGAAGTAAGGTTAGATGTTAGAAACATGGTTAGTTTAATATACAGTTTACTATTTTATCTATTAAAAATCTACCACACCACTCACAGAGATACAGTCACTGATCACCTGCGTAATGAATAAATCAGATGCTAAAGCTATGAAAGCACACACTCGCTGAGGTCAGAGACACTGAAGCACCAAGATGACCTTCTGCATCACGACAACACGAGGAAATAATAATGTGCACTTTGATTTTACTAATTATAATTGTTGATGAGAAACATGTCAAGAGAATATGAGACCCACAAAACACACACATGACATGACAGCATGAGTACAGTATGAAATCCATTAAGAGTCAAGGTTTTTAATGCATAAAAAGAGCTCTCAGGGATAAGGGAAATAAAGGAGCCGTCTTGTGTGCTTGATTTCATTCAGAGCCACTCTCAGTCATTAGCACGGCATCTGAACTCTTACTGAGCGTAATTAATGAGGCTGAAGCCGGCGTGTGAATGGCGAAGCTCTCAGCTTGACGTCAGCTTCTTCCCCGCAGCGGCCGAGGTGCTCACGTCGCTCACTATTTACACCAGCAAAATGCTAAATTCTAATTAGCTGACAGAGATAATTAGTATATTAAATCATGACGCTTTTTTCGCTCTCTGACTCTTTCGACCGCAAAGTACATTTGCAGTAAACACATAAGTCTTTCAATCATGACAGACGTGAAAGGCCGAAAATAAATGAATAAATAAACACGCCATTGACTTCTAAAGCTCTGAAAGTCAGCGTGATGTTCAGCCCTCTCACCTCTGGAAACAGCTGGAACGCTGATGTCAGCACATCGTGAGCCACAGGGGAGATCACGCTTTAACTCAACACCTGTACTTTCAATACGCATGCCATATCCATTTTGTTTTATTTTCAAAGTTTGAGAGGTTTTGTGATGCAATGCAACCCTGCTCCCCATGGAGTTTGTCATTAAATTTGCTTTAAATCATAATTTAGTTCTAAATTCAATATACTGGCAAGTTGCTCAACTAATAAAAGGCTACTTGTTGTCCTTTAATTTGACATATTTATGTTGCAAATCATGCACTCCCTCCTATAACTGCAAAGATGAAACTCAAACTCACACTGAATCTTTTAAAAATACATATAGGGATTTGCATTATTGGTTATCGCCCAATATTACATAATTTTTTTAATGAAGTGGTTTCATTTCATATTGGATATATACAGTAAAAGTGATGTCCGGAGGGGATATTTGTTTCTAATGACTCTACAAGTTTGATTAAGCCATACAATTTGAGGAAAATACTTTATATTTTAAATATAAGGGAAGGACAAAACACGAAACTTGGTTAAGGTATTTATCTGACAAAATGATTTGGCAAAAAATGCTACAGCTATACAGGTTTTATTTTACTATGCAAAAAAAAAAAAAAACAACTTTAAATTGACTACAACATAATCAGTTATTAATATTTATCTGGTTCTCTCTTGTTTTTGCATGTGTTCATAATTTCTTTGTAACATTTAGATCACGTTGATCTTTTTGTAAATCTCAAAATAATATACATTTTTCATACTGTACATTATAATGCCTAATATCACGAGCACTAAAACAACTGACAGTCTTAGTTTTTAACATCTAATTTATTTTGGGGAAAAATAAAATGTATGTATATATATATATATATATATATATATAATATATATATATAACTACTGTATATAATATAAAATAAAATAAAATAAAATAAAATTTGAGACTTAAACTTGCAATTGCAAGAAAACAGGTCAGAATTGCAAGTTTATATCCCGCAATTCTGACTTTATAACCCACAATTGCAAGTTTATATCTTACAATTCTGAGAAAAGAAGTCAGAATTCACTGATTTTTGAGAGTCGGGACAAAACATGTCCCACATAAAAAAGTCTAATTTATAGCAAAAATTAAGCAATTCATCATGATTGACATACTTACAAAGTTAAATCTAAAGGAATTGCATATACCTATCTGATTTTTAGAATAAACTTTTTTATCTTTTTGGGGAAAATTTGTTTAAATGTATGGTCTGTGGTTAGAAGGTCCATGTTATTGCACTTGTCCTCAGCAAGAGGTCACAATATTAACCATCCCAAAAAACTTTAAAAAAGCTCTACAATTGTGAAAACATATATATCAAATAAAAAATAAGGGGTATAAATATAAAAAACAATGCATGAAGTGAACATCAAACAATATTTTCCATAAAAATCTGCCTATTAAAGTTGTGTCCTCAGTTTCTGTCAACTCCGTCAGATTTTTTTCATAAAGCTCTTTAAATCAGGAAATAGCATGGTCAGCTATATCCCTGAGGACCCCTTTTCATCTCCCTGCCTGTGGTGAATGCAGCACTACCACACATGCTCTGGTACCTTTTACATTTTTTTATATTTTAGACAAACAATGTCAATATTCCTATGGTCACAGCTGCATCATGTCAATACCATCTTTCTGTTAAGATACTTTTTTTTAAACCATAGTGGATTGAATTTAAGCATTTTAGTGAGGTTATTGGGACAGCTATCAACTGAGGAAAAACTACCTAGCTGCAGTGTACAATACAGATTTTGGCGGGAAAATACATGCCCTTACGTCAACTCCGTCAGGTTCTATGTCTGACGGAGTTGACCTGTAAGCTGACGGAGTTGACAAATCCACCAATAACCTCTTAATGTGCGAATATAATATTATTTGTGAATATAGTGAAGGGTTAAACTGTTATTTCAGGGTTTTATTTACACATAAATGCACATACATAGCATGCATTACATTATTTAACCATACGCATCTGACTTGTAGAGAATGGGCAGGCAGTGGTCTGCTTATTATTGTGTAACGTGTAACTTTGCCAGCACTTTAATATATATATTTATATATGTAGAGACAGAGATAGAGAAATGAGAAGCCAGTGTAGGGCTGGGCGATATGTCCAAAAAAAATTATCACAATATTTTTTTTTATATCAGTCGTTATCGATAATTATCACGATAAATGTCTTTCAAGTTTAAAGGCAGATTTTTGCTCCTAAGTGAAAGTTGTAGAAAACAGAGCGTTAATTGTGGTTTTAAACTACTCTTTATTGTCAGAACATATCATGACAAACAGGTGAACATTTCACAAATCTGAGGTAAAACATTCAAACATTTTTCGTCAACACCGTCAGTTTTCCGTCAACACCATCAGTTTTTCCATCAACACCGTCAGTTTTTCCGTCAACACCGTCAGATCTTCGTCAACACCGTCAGATCTTCGTCAACAGCGTTGGATGTATGTATGTTTTTGTTCATTTTTTGGGGAAAAAAAATATTCTTCCTTCAGTTTATGTTGTTTTTGTAATAAAGGACCATCTGATCTACATCCTCTTATGTTTTATTTATTTAAGGAATTTATTTTTACAATATTGAAATTAAAATCAAAGTTTGAAAATGCAAATATTTAGAAATCTGAGTTTTCAGAATAGTGTGAAATCACAACTTCAGTTTATATATTGTATTTTTTTACATATCAGAGTAACTAAACACTATTACAATATACTTCAGAACTTTAGATTCTTGTTGGATTTGAAGAATTAAAATTGTATACTTTTTAGTGTGTCTGACGGAGTTGACACAAATCCAGTTCTGAAGAGAAACATGTTTATTTGTTAAAAATGTGTTTTTATTTAGAACCTGTTCCTTTACATGGTTAAATAGCTAAGACCTTTCTCTGCAGAAACATATAACTCTAATTGATATAGTGTGATATTACCGTATCAAATTCAAAATTCTCCTTCTCACTTTTAAATCTCTGCACGGCTTGGCTCCCCCCTATCTCTGTAACCTGCTTCTCCCCTACACCCCTACTCGCTCTTTACGATCCCCTGATTCCAGCCTTCTCGTCGTCCCTCGGCATCGCCTTGCTTCAATGGGGGGCAGAACATTCAGTGTTGTTGCGCCCAAAATGTGGAACTCTCTCCCCCGATCACTCTGTTCTGTTAACACTATCTCTGAATTCAAATCCTTGCTCAAAACTCACCTATTTTCTGAATGTTATAATTCTTAATTTAGTTTTTTTTTTCTTTTTTTTTTCTTTTTTTTTTTTCTCAAAGTTATATCTGTTTGTATTCTGCTGGTTGCTGCCCCATCTACCAATTCTCACTTACTGTACTTGCACTCTCAATTGCCTACTGTTGTTCTGTCTGCTGTCTTTGTCAACTGCCTTTATTGTTGTTTGTTTATTGTAAAGTGTCCTTGAGCTCTGGAAAGGCGCTATATAAATAAAACTTATTATTATTATTATTATTATTTTTAAAAAAAGTTTTTTAAAACGAGTTTTGTCCCGACTCTCAAGAATCAGTGAATTGTGAGATATAAACTCACATTTGTAAGAAAAAAATTTAAATGATCTTTTAAATTGTTTCATTCCGTGGCGGAAACAAGCTCCCATAGTGTTATTGCCATTCTTAATCGATAATATATTGTATATAAAAGAAAAAAAGTCCATTAAATGAATCAGTTATTGCAAGGAAAAAAAGATTATCTGACTCACATGAAAAACTTTTCCCTTCAAATCTTATGACACCAAATATTTTTTAACAAACAAACATGTTTAGGTGATATTTTGCTCTAGATAGACAGTGAATGTAGAGCATGTTCTGTCAGAGAGACACACCTAAAGAGACACAATGCAGTTCTGTCCCAGAACACCCTGCACCCATGGTAAAAATACAGCTAATATCTGCTCTAATGATCCTGTGTCACCAAATGAACCAGCAGGGAACATTCACATTTATCTTCTGATAGAGGAACAGAATAGAAAACATGATGCAGCATGCGGAGATGATCTCATCTAATTAACCTCTTAACACGGCCACAGTACGTTTTGTGCCCAAGCTTCATTTATCTCAATCCTTGATCAGAGATCAAGGCAAATGTGACTTCGGTCTCCCAAAAGGCAGTGGATACACAGAGATATGACACATGAAAGCTAGGGATGATCTCTCAAGAGAAGAAGAAACCAGGTTAACATCTCAGCTCGTGTAGCATTAGCTCCCCAGACTGAACACGGAGGCGGCTGTGAGACATTCATCAACTCGCAAACAAACAAATGACAAGTTTTGAGCTTCAGTAGATCCAGGGAAATAAACCGGATCTTCAAAAGAGGGTCCGTGACTCCTAGGGGTCCACAGAAGCACAACAGGGACAGGCCGGATACAGTCTGATCTCAAAAGAAATGGAAATAAAATATGCATTAAACAAGTTAACTTCAGCCATTTGAATGGCGTCTATCCAGTTGCAACGATATCAATTTTCATTATCCGCTATAATTATGGTTTATCTGAAAGACTCTGTCAGCACAGAACTATCCGCATCTCTAAACACCTCTGTGCTCGTAGCAAACTCACATCACATCTGCTGAAATCTTTATTTAGCTTTGCTGAAGTCATAAAAAATGAGTAAACAAATGTGTGAAAAACAACTGATGGAACAAAGCAGAAACGAACGAGACAAATCATGGGGGATTTGATCACGGCGCTGACTTGCATTCTGAATCAAGTATTTTCCAGAGAAAGCCCAAGAGAAGGATGCACCATCCCAGACCTTGATTTTAGAAGAGTTTGACAAGGCAGGGTTTTTACACTCATTGCCCTCCATGCTCAGTCTCCCGAAGAGTCCGGGTAAAGTGATTTATTTCAAATTTAAAACAGCTTCTTCAAACAGCTCTGAAATGAAATCCCGCAGCTCCTCAGGTCCTTAACCCTGTCTGTTTTGTTCCGCTCAATTGAGGTGAGCCACTCTTCATCTCCTCAGTACATGCATACGAGACATTACAACATAAAAAAAAGACTACAGCTGCCATAATTTCCACTTTATGTGAAATGAAATGGTGAGAAAATTTCCATCAACAGTGCTTCTTTTTGTCTAATGAATGATAAAGTGCACTCATAAAGGGAAATAAAGTGCTTCTCTGGACTGTTGCCCTCATGTTTGAGTACAATAACACTGGTGTTTGAGGGTATGATCTACAGACTGAATACTAGTACAGTAGAGGCAAACAGAACATGCTAACAGCCGGTCCCTGACGCCTTGGAGCACTACAAATAATGCACGAAGAAAAGGTCACTAAACAGTTTTTTCACCATGCAAGTCTAAACACAGGCCTTTTGATGCATAAACACAAAGCATCGCCTTGAATAAATGGGCCTGCCGTAAAATGCATAAATGCAATTCATATGAATTATGTCTTTGTGTGTGTGTGTGTATATGTATGTGTAAAATATGGTTTATCAGATGTACATATTTTTATGAAAATATGAGCAACTTCATTCAACTCGGGTAAAATTTCACCTGAGGGAAGATCATTAGCATGCGATTTGCATTAGAGGTAAGAGAGAACGACAAGTTATGTGAATTTATGTGAAGTTATGCAATAAATATGTGAACTGATTCTTCGTTTACATTTTTACTTCAATGTGATGAATGTAGATCCAAGTTTACATCAATATTTTCAAGGTTGAATTGAATTGTATTACAGCTGTTTTATGCATGCAATAAAATCAGAAAATCAAACATTTGAAAATGAAATGTATTTTTGAAAATGAAAAATATTTACACAATATTGTATATGTAGGCTACTGTAGGCATGCATGTCACTAGTTGTTTTTTTTTATATGATATTTTGCCATAATAGCTGTATATTATACACTTGACACTCATAAACACATGACATGAACCCATGCATGTTCAAGGCAGTTCATCTGAAGCCTAAAGATAAAGTATTAAAAATATTTTATAGGGAAAAAATAATAACATATACAATATTGTATATGTACTGTAGGCATGCATGTCACTAGTCAAGTTGTCATGCATGCAATTTGCTTGGATGCTCTACTCCCAAATGAACTTACAGGAAAGCCTTGCAAACCAAAGTCCAGTCCAAAACTGCACTGGTGGATTTCCATGGCACAAATCTGTGTGATGTATGAGCACCATGAATAATCTAGAGATTGTGCTCATGGGTGAACAGTCACAATCCCCCCGTCACTTTCTGTACAGCTGCGGTCTAATTGAGGCGCTGTTCAACAACATGTGGCTCCATTACAAATTCATGGAGAACTGCTTTATCATACTCAGCATGTGATAATTGCTATGTCACATTGTGCAAAACTTGAAGTGCTATGACCCAAGGTGTTCACTCTATATATTGAAGTTTCAAGAGGCATTCCAAGCCTCAAGAATGGGAGCAGTGAGGGTCCTTCAGGAAATTACACCCAGCCTCTGAAGAGATGTTATATGTGATGCAACTCTCACTATTCAGATTTCATAGCTCAGTCTAAAAGACAACACAAAGCAGGGCTCAACAACAGAGATTTTTACTTTAACTGACCTGAAAGAAAGGGAAAAAATCCTAATAATTTAATTTATTTGTTTGTTTGTTTGTTTATTCATGCAAGCATTATGCATTTATTTACTAAAGCCTTTTTGTGCTATTTTGTGTTTCTTTAAAAATGCACAAAGTCAGTATGTTTTTTTTTATGACGTATGCCAGACTTCTCCAATCATTTTGTCCTCATAAACTATGTATTCTTATTGCACGTCCATTCAAAAACCGATGGATAGAACCAAGTTCCCGCCTTACATTTTTTTCCCGAAAATCCATTTCAACCAGATGTACGTCACAATATAGAAGAAAACATCTGTTCATATTTCCATTACTTCACAACTTTAAATATTTTTTTTATATAATATTTTGCCATAATATCTGTATATTATACACTTGACACTCATGAACACATGACATGAACCCATGCATGTTCAAGGCAGTTCATCTGAAGCCTAAAGATAAAGTATTAAAAATATAATATTTTATGGGGAAAAAAAATTATAATTTCAGCAACGTCAACAACGTCTTAGAGATAAGGCTATAGCACCAAGAAAAGCTTGTGAAAGCATGATGCATGCCAAAATGCATAAATGCATAAGCCTGATATTTCAGAATGCCATAAAGATTAGCCTGATAGCTTAACATGCTTTAACTAATTAGCCAATATTTGGTAACACTTTATTTGATCCTGACAAAGTTACTTACTAAACATGTACCGTAAACATGACTTTTCGAAGTTGTAAATATAAAAAAAAGATTATTGGAGTGTGTTTTACAAGTAAATACCATTTCAATATTTCTACTTTAAAATATCACATGTAATGTAATGTGTGAAGACCCGTTCACACCAACAACTAGAACTATAAAGACAAGTATGGTAATAATTATATTTGCGTCCACACCAACGCATGATAACGTTTGATTTATTATAAGTGCACTGCAGTTTTGTCGTCTACACCTTTAAATGCTCGAACTCTTTAAAGTCGGGTGGAATAAAATTGGCTGTCAAAATTTCAGCTGGAAAAAAATTTAATTGGAGTGATTATTAAAATTTTATAGTTATCGTTAAAGTGAATGGATCTTTACTTACAGTTTTTTTTGTAATTATTTGTGAAATTTACTAGCAATTGCTGAGTGAAAATAGTTTAAAGAAAAAAAGAAAAGAAAAATTCAGTATGAATAATTCCAAGCAATTCAATCTAAACCAAACCCAAACCTTAACCATATACCAACCCAATTTTCATTTTCAAAGTCATTACCCAATCACAGCCAGCCTTCACAGAGGGCTTTCTGGGCAGTTCACTAAAGCCCCTTTCACTCAGAGATTCCGGAAAATACACGGATAAAGTGACCCGGGATTTGACCCGGGTTCGTTTGATTTTGGTTCATTCACACTGCCAGTGATTTTCCGGAATCAGAGAGTGCCATAAATCACACACAAGCCATAAAAATCCTGTAAAGACACGTGACATCGACGTGACTTGTAATGTCTCAGCAGCGTCTTAAGCTTGCTTATGAACTGCGATTTCTCTCTCGAGAAACCACGCTTGTGCATTTTTTTCTCTGATTCGATCATAAACTAGCGCATTACGTATCATTTCACAGCTGGCGAACGATCCCGGCTTCAGCGTCATCACTACGAAACGGCATCGATGACGGCTTTTGTTCACACAGCGCACGTTCCGGGACTGAACACGGCAATGTTACTAGGACCCCAACCCGGCATCAATCCCGGGTCGTGTTTGTGTTCACACAGAAGGCGTTCTGGCAATTTCCCGCATCACGTTGTGTGAAAGCGGCTCAAGATGTGGCATGACAACATAAAAAATTCAGCACTGGCCCATTTGAGTCCTGCAAGAGAGTGAAAACAAATCACAAAATGCTGACTCCAAGCATTCATCTCCACTATTGATGTGGATGTCATATTTTACCCCTCACGCAGGCAGATAGGATAAGACAGGAGCTCTGTTCATTCACCGTTCTGCTGCCCTGGCACCTGTGGGAAAAGCAGTCTGGCATCCCTCCATCTCCACCTCTCCTCCTCTCCTCCTCTCCCCGGTGTAAAAAGGTGTCGTCCACTAGTTGAACCCGGCCCACGGCGCACAGTCAGAGGTGATGTGACAGATGGAAAAAGCTGTTTGTTTGGCTTGTGCTCAGTTTTGGAGCTGTCAGGTAAATCCTGGCCCTGTTTCCCTGCTCCTGACAGATGTGGCCATTAGTTTTTACACACTGGCATACCAACCAGTTTAGAGTGGCAACATCCCACTGACTGAGGAGTGAGAGAGCTCTGACTCACACTGCTAAACTCCCTCACGAACAACAACAGGAAAAACTCAGCTAAACCAATGTTTAAGCTCATTTCTCTGGCCTTTCAAACCTAAACAATCAAGAAATTAACACTGCTAGACATATATCACTGCGTAATATTCTTCGAGGAGGGAGAAATTCAAAACAATGTCTTAAAGGAGCAGTTCATACAAAAATCAACCTTGCGTTGTTTCAAACCCCTTTGTTATTATTTTAATAAATGTGACCCTGGACCACAAAACCAGTCACATGAGTCAATTTTTTTTTAATTGAGATTTATTCATCATCTGAAATAAACTTTCCATTGATGTGTGGTTTGTTAGGATATGACAATATTTGGTTCGAGATACAACTATTGAAAATCTGGAATCTGAGGGTGCAAAAAAAATCAAAATATTGAGAAAATCTGCTTTAAAGTTGTTCATTTGCGTTGGCGATTGTGCTGCATTCACTCACTGAAATGCATGTTTTATATATTTACGTTAGGAAATTTACAAAATATCTTCATGGATCATGATCTTTACTTAATATCCTAATGATTTTTGGCATAAAAGAAAAATCGATAATTTTGACCCATACAATGTATTGTTGGCTATTGCCACAAATATACCCGTGCGACTCGAGACTGGTTTTATGATCCAGGGTCACAATTATTATTATTTTTTTTCATTAGTCGCCCTATACTCCCCTCCATGAGATGCTGCGGCTCTCAAATGTCATTCTCCATTGTGCATTCATGAACAAATTGAACTTACAGTTCATGACTTGGCACAAACGCTAATATGACTTAAGAAGACTTGTATTACAGTGACTGAGTTAGACTATACTTCTTTTTGAATGAATCCTTTAATAAACAGTTCATACTGAATTCTTCCTAGTTTTGACTGTTTAGCCAGTGCACAATGATATATCATAGTATTTGGGATCTGTAAGATGAAAAATATTTAATGGTTATTATGAAAGGAGTCTCTTATCCTCACCATGGCTTTATTTATTTGATCAAAAATACAGTTAAACAGTTAATATTGTGAAATATTATTTACAATTTAAAAATAATTGTATTCCTGTGATCAAAGCTGAATTTTCAGCATTATTACTCCAGTCTTCAGTGTCACATGATCCTTCAGAAATCATTCTAATATGATGATTTCCTGTTCATGATACATTTCTGATTATTATCAATGTTGAAAACAGTTGTGCTGCTCGGTATGTTTTTGTGGAAACTTTGTGGAAACATTGTTAAACAGTTAAAAAGTTAAAAAGAAATGCATTTAAAATAGAAATCTAAATGTATTTACTGTAACTTTTGATCAATTTAATGCATCCTCGCTGAATAAAAGTATTAATATATTTTGTAAAAAATAATAATAATCTTACTGGCCCCAAACTTTGTGTAAATGATTAATCACAAAACATAAAACATTCTGTTATGATCAATCATTTGAAACATAAATAAGCCTTTTATTTTCTGTAACTAATTTTAAAATGTTTTTTAAAATATTTAATTTTTTTATTTTACATTTTTGTGTGTAAAATGTTGCTATTGTGTGGAGTAAAACTTGCTTGCTTTGTTATGATGATTTGGGAGGGATTCATTCTTTAGATCTTTTTTTTTTTATCATTAAGTAAAGATATATATATGTGTGTGTGTGTGTGTGTGTGTGTGTGTGTGTGTGTGTGTGTGTGTGTGTGTGTGTGTGTGTGTGTGTGTGTGTGTGTGTGTGTGTGTGTGTGTGTGTGTGTGTGTGTAATCACAATCTCCTCGAAAAATGTCATGGAAGTCCATTGGTCAAAAAGTGTAGGAATACTGTTAATCAAATCAACATGACTCAGTGTTAAAGCAAAATTAATAAGCACAGCACAACTAATATTTATATTCTTCCGGATGTTAATACTATTTCATCCTATATTTACAACACAGATGATGTTGTGAACGTGACAATTTCTGTCATAGCCTAAGCAGTCTAAGACTCACAACAACTCAATTCAAAAACCCAACAATGGGGAGAAGTGATTGAGTGATTCACATAGATGACAGTGACACACAGGCAGGTAAAAATTGGCTGGTAAAAGCATTAGTCTGAAGTTTTATGGTTCAGAGCGCAGGGCACCTGCTTCCTAAAGAGGTTTCTTCCACTGGGTGAATCATGAGGTTTAAGAGATCTCAGCCTCCAGGTTCATGCAAACCGCTGCTAAACACACACACACACGCACACACACACACACACACACACACACACACACACACACACCTCCAATGCAAGTACCATTATCCAGGAGAAAACAGATATTTAAGCATAGAAATTCTCTTAACTTTTGGCTAATATTCTAAAATCAAATTTTTCTAAATTGATTATTAAAATTCAATTAATTCCTAACTAAATACACATATCACCTGCAATTCATTAACTATTTACACAAAGATGAACATGAAATGGCCACATTCTTTCAGCACCAAACACCTTACCACTGAGGTTCAGGTCCAATAAGACCGTTTCCTATCCCCGGAGCCACTTAATTCTCTTTTCTTAATAAAAAGACCAGATTAATTTCACAATAATTTCCAGGATATTCTATTTCATCACACATCTGTTCAAATCTTTGTGGAAGTAAACCCTGGATCCTTCTGTGAGGATAATTACCTCCTTCAACCAAATATAATAACCTGTCAAAAAAGACTAGAGTTAGAAAAGGTCAATGAAAAAGTTGAAATAACAGGAAGTAACATTTCTTCTGGATGTCAAATGTAATTGCCCAAATGCCCCAGTGCTCCCCCTTGTGTTGGTTTAATGTTTTATCTAGAGGGGATATTTGTTTTTAATGACCCTACAAGTTTGATTAAACCACCAAAATACAAGGACATTCAGTAAAACTTTAATATTTTACCATTTAATCCCTCATTATATTCAATTTAAAAATTTTATGTAGCTTGCTTCATAATTTAATTTGTCAGAACACAACCCTAGTTTTGAATGTCCGTCAATGGAGAAAGATGTTTTTTGTCCACCAGAAGGGACTATCCAGCCACACATTGACTCCTTGACTTCAACACAATTGCAATGAAAAATTTCGTCACCAGGTTACATCCATGTCGATCGCCCAATCAAATCAGACACAGCACTACTGAGACTTAAGGCAGTGCAGACAATGAGGTTCACGATGCACCAGCCCTAAAAAGGACCAGGAAAAATAGGAACACCAGTGTCATTTCCATATCTGTGCAGTTCTGCATGCAGTTTCGGCTTAAAGAGGAGTCATTACCAGCAAATTAGCAGCGTTTGCATACCATGAAAGGTGCTTGTTTTTACGCAGTCCACTATCATTTCCCATAATTGAAGACAAGCGTGCCATTTTCTTCTCATTTACAAGATAATTTGATGGAGGGGAAAATGTTATCATTTCAGGGGGGCGCGTGGAATCTGTTTGCTTTCGCGCAATTTTCCTGTACGGCTCGTCGACACAGAGCCCTCGCGCAATAAAAGAAATGTCAATGAAAAGAAAAAGTAAAAGAATGAATCTGCCAGTATGCTCTGCTATGTGTCTCTAATTACCTTGGAAATCAAGTCAATATGGAATTAGAATGCAAATGGCCACACAGGATGAGACGCCACTTACGCTGGCCTGATCAAAAGCTGCTTGTGCTGTGAAAGTAATTCACGTTGAAATGCATATGCAAGAGGCAATCAAGGGCTACTACACCAGCATAAAGCATCGAGAGCAACAATTACAAGCACAGAAGGCTGACGAGGTCTAATTCGACAACGCAATTGCGGCAAGTTTCCTTAATTAACAATCACAAACGAGACAGAACAGTGAGACAAATTGATTTCTAAAGAGGTATTTGAATAGCGATTGTGAATGGGTCGAGGAGGCTTTTTATATTTGAATTTGTAAGAAAGATGTCAATGACTCCAGACGAAAGGGTTCATGGCCGTTCAATCTCGCCTGTGTGTTTCCGTCTTTCTCAGGATTGAAACATTGCGGATCCATTACTCTACACAAGCGCCACTGCTCATTTCAGTTCTGTCTTGTGTATTTGATTGGATATAATGACAACACGATAAGAAAGAAGAATGTGGCCGAGAATAGACTCGTGTCGCTGTATAGGGAATTGTTAAGCCCGTGATTATTGGTGTGTGTGTGTGCCCGACACTTTATTTCCTTTGTTTTCCAGGTTTAGAAAAATCACAATGTCTCATTAACACCTACAATATGCCATACCAACACAATCTGTGATAACACCCTTACGTAATTTAACCGAACACTGAATAAATTGACTGTTTGCATCTGTTGCATGCTTAATGACAGAATGGACAGAGTAATATGCATTCAAATTCATCTTCATTTAATCTTTAATAAGTCCTTGATAGAGAAGTTTCATGCATAGACAGGTTTGGAGAAGAACTTTTTTAATAAAAGCCAAACTTTATTCAAAACAACTTTATACTAAAAATCCATAAAATAAAATAAAATAAAATCTTCAATTCCAGGAAATTCAGGCTCACTGTATATGTGGTAAACTAGGATATTCTCAATACAAGTGCACTTTTAACATAATGTTGATTACCACAAAAAAACAAAACAAAAAAACAATGGCACTAACAATGGAAGTGAAATCTGTAAACATTATAGTGGACTAAAAACACAGTTAAAGGACAGACTCAGATAACCTTTGACCTGTGGTCACCAGAGGTGGACGAAGTACACAACTTCCTTACTTGAGTGAAAGTATAGATACTACTGGTCAAATATTACTCCGTTACAAGTAAAAGTTGTAAAGACCTATTTTTACTTAAGTAAAAGTACAGAAGTACTCGATTTTAAAAGTACTTAAGTATCAAAAGTAAAAAGTAAATGTCAATGCATTGTTTTGTTGCATTGTTGTATGTAAGTAGGCTACCGTATGCCTCTGAATCTATGCCTGCATACCTAACCTCATATCAATATCAAATTTATTTCTAGAACACAGTTCCAGTAGTGGGATTGAATGTGAGATTGAATAAGTCACTCAATAACGTCCACAATGGTTTCGGACACCCAAATGGCTGTTCCCTCAAATATTGCCCTATTTAAAGTTTTTTGGCTTTTAGTATGAATATGTTAGCTTTACTGTTATCTATAAGCAAGGGTGCTCCAAAAAAGTGACAAAATTCGCATTTAGAAAACCAAACCCAACGTTGAAAATGAAAATCAGGTTTATGTCAGAATCCAATGTCAGTCGGGTTCTGACGTCAACCCGACTTTTATTTTCAAACAATATCCAACGTCAATCCAACGTTGGACAGACGTTGTATTGTGGTTGAAAATGAAAATCAGGTTGACGTCAGAAACCAACATCAGTCGGGTTCTGACGTCAACCCGACTTTTATTTTCAAACAATATCCAACGTCAATCTGACGTCGGGTTCTGACGTCAATCCGACTTTCATTTCCAACCAAAATGCAACCCCTGCAACCAAAATCATGCCCTGACTGATGTTACTTTCTACTCAAGGACCTTGACAGAATTGTAGTGGAGTAAAAAGTACGATATTTGTCTTTCAAATGTAGTGAAGTTAAAGTAAAAAGTTTCCAGAAAAAATAATACTCAAGTAAAGTACAGATACTCAAAAAGTGTACTTAAATACAGTACTCAAGTAAATGCACTTTGTTACTGTCCACCTCTGGTGGTCACTATCGGTCAGCATGATCCCCTGAGCTACTTACTGTAGGAAACAGGTCATTGAATTGTGGCTCGCTCAATGCCAGGCATCTTGGTCCTAACGTGGTGACGGCAACAGATGCCAGCGGCAAACTGTGATGGTGATGATGATAATGTAACAGTGCAGTATTCCTGTAACCCTGTCACTTCTTTCTACATTCACAATGAACTCTGCCACCGAGTGTGTGCACATAATTGACCACACATATTTGTGGAGAGGACTTATTTCATACGGTCTCGCTCTCTAAGAGGAAAAAAAAGCATGTAATGGTTCATAGGCTGGAGAGCAGACACACACACACACACACACTTCAAAAGAGACACCTGAGTGTTTGTTGACCTACATAGGAAACCTTATGGTGGGTTTAATACAGATAATCACATGTGCACTGCCATGATGCAATGTAGATCAATTCAAAGAAGTGCCCAGAGCATTTTATCTTTTACAACCCAATACATCACATTCCCTTTCTCTCTACTTAAAATTATATATAGATTTAATTATATATATGGTCTAGATAGTCTAATCTAGAATGAAATGAGATGACAGACATTTGATCTGCATAACATTTGACTCGTCTGACCAAATTTAGACATGATTTGTTTATTTTCAGCCATTTTACTTAAATTAATTATCCAAAATATTTTTTTCCCCAAATCTGAGGGGGCATGTGCGTCTCACAAGGCTTCTGCAATCAGTTTATAATTTTAAGTCATTAGTGGACTGTTTGTAATATGGACTGACAAACCTTCCTGTACTGTTACTTGTTTCAAAGATTAACTCAATTAGACGACACTGTTTATAGTGATGCTGGCTGAAGTGTGTATTATTAGGCTAGGCACACAGCAATACATTTGCACATTATTATACAATCAGACTGTTAATTATACAGAAATAAATCATGTGCATTCACAATTCTCCATATTTACTGAAAAAACAAGGATTCGCTGCACAATAATAATGTGAGCTCCTCGGAAATGATGCAAGGAGGAGGCCATCGGGTCGCTGCACGTCAGTCAGATTCTGCTCTTGTTTTCTGCTTAATGCTGCAGTATGAATGTTATCATGTGTCGAGTAATGCATGTTTTCATTATTTCAAAGTAATGCAAACTGTGCAAACATCGGGGTTTTACAGGACTTTACATGACCTGTGTTAGAATAGAATAGAATAGAATAGAATAGAATAGAATAGAATAGAATAGAATAGAATAGAATAATACTAAAACAATTACTATAAATAGTTGTTCTAAAGACTAATGTACTAAAGACTACAGCATTTCAGATGAGATCAATCCGCTGGTTGGTCCAGTTATGCCATCCCATTGCAAAGTCACGCATCTTTTTTGGTGCACATTGAGGAATTTATTTGGTAAATGGTAAATTTATTTTGGTTTCCATCGTAGTTTATGTTTTCGTATCGGATAAAAAAATCTATACAAGTTTTTTATGTGCATTTTTAGAATTTATGCGATATCTCAAAACGTGCATAAAAATAGGTGGATGGAAACAGCTACTGTCATATCCATTACCATGCTAAATTCTTCAGAGAGTTGTCATAATATAAACGTATTAATCAAAAGACAAAGACGTTTGGTTAAAGCATGTTCAAATTCAACTTTTGACCATGAGTGTCATACATGTGAATCTGCTATGCCAATTCCTTGTTGTTTGAGATTTCTTCGGTTGATAATGTCTACACCATCGTCTTGTATTTCTGCAGCCAGTATCATTATCATCACTTGCCCCTTGATCTGAAACTCTTGTTATCTTACTGTCTAATTGTAATCCAGGTCTGGCTGAGAGCTGTAGGGAAATGAGTGGAGTCACAGTGTTCTCATCCTCTTATCAAAGAGCCAAAAGCCACGCTTTAATTAAGGTGAAATGAAGATCAAACCCGTACAGTTTAGTATCATATCCTCAACCTAATTTAGACACTGTTTCAGGAACCGAGAAAGAAGGCTGCGAGTTCAAGAACTCTCCAACAAAGACCAGCCGTTGTTTACAGCGAGTGCCAAAACATGAGACGGGCCACATGCTCCCAAATGCGCTTCCATGACTGTAATTGCTTATAATTCACTTGAGTGCTTTTAATGAAGGAATCAAACCTGTCGGGGTGATCGGGGTGAACTCGATTCTGAACTTTCCCCGGCTGCCTGAGTTATTCTATCCATGTGCGTCTCCTGTGGCTGAGGCTCGATACACAAAGCATGACGAAATTCACGGGGTGATTGAAAGAGCACCTTCCGTTCCGCAGAGGAGTTTCGGCAGCTTCCAGGATTTAATCAATCGGAGCGTTAAGTGTAATTCAGGTCACACAGCACGTACACACCCTGGCCCGCTTCGACTGTCCCGCACAACAGCCTCTACACGTGTTGTAGATCTCGTTTCGTGTGGTCACAGGATCGAGGACGCTGTGAGTACATGCTCTTTCTGGCTTTTAGCCATCCGAGGTCACGAAACAATGGGACTGACCTTGGATCAGAGGTTACCAGGGTTGGAGAAAACCATTCAAGAGGTTTAATTTGAATTTAATCGACCACATCCCACAGGAAGATGAAGTGGGATTTGAATTGGAATGACAAAAAGTCTAATAATTAAATAGATTGAAAAAAAATTATGTTAATAATAATAGTAATCATAACAACACACATAGACACACACACACACACACAGAGAGAGAGAGAGAGAGAGAGATAATTGATCATTCAATTGATGTAAAACACACACACACACACACACACAGAAATGTAAAAGTATATACAGTATATCTGTGTGTGTGTGTGTGTGTGTGTGTGTGTGTGTGTGTGTGTGTGTGTGTGTGTGTGTGTGTGTGCCTACTTAACTATATTTTGGGGACAAATTTGTAACCAGAAGTGACCAAAATCTCCCTTTATGGACGTCCTCATTTCTAAATCTGGTATAAAAACAAAGTAATTAAAGTTTTTTTTAAAATGTAAAAATGCAGAAAGTTGTGTGTGACGGGCAGGTTTAGGGGTCGGGTTAGTGTAAGGGGAGAGAATATACAGTTTGTACAGTATAAAAACCATTACGGCTATGGAATGTCCCCATTTAGATAGCTTAGTAAACACACACACACACACACACACACACACACACACAATCTAATGATGGCAAATTAAATGTGAGAATGGAGACTTACAGAATATATAACTTCACAAAAACACATAGCAATATGACTTCTCAGTCCCACTATTTGAACTCCCAAATTGTGTTCAAATACTGAGGGATTATTCACAGAATTTAATTCATTTTCATATCCAGCACAGCCAGCCAATGAGGCTTGACTTGTTGTCTGAAGGTAAAGAACGACACTGGTCATTTATTCAGGCAAAGACAATCAACCATAAAACTATCATCACATATTCTTGAAAGACATTCTATTATAAATGAAGGATATTAATTAAAGGCTGTTGTAAACCATCCGTCTTGATCACAAGCTGAAAATTGAATAATTCGACCGATGAAGTCAGTGCCATCTACATAATTATGTTTTACAGAAAACTTTAACATTATTTGGGTGTATAACAGACCATTCCAGCTGCTACTATACCGAAAGACACCTAGAGGAATGAAAAGTTTTGTCATGCAAATAATAGTATAATTACTTTTTTTTTTATGACACTTTTCAATGACTCATGTAAAAGCATTTGTTGTGTCATGTGCAAACCATTTCATCTCTTACACACACCCTAAACAATTACATTACAAGCTCAATCTCTCAATTCAAAACACTCATTCTCCATTCTTTCTTGAAATTACTATTTTTTAATTCACTTATTTATTCATTCATTGTCACATGCATTCATATTAATTTATTACACTACAAATGCACGTGAAAGGGAATGAGATATGGGTCAGGGATTTGCACAGCGCATTTGAAAAGGAATAGGAGATTGACTGTGGATTGAAAGACGAGCACTGACCTCAACGTTTCCTGTGAAGGGAAACTTGGTCAAAACATTTCAAAGGAAGAATATATGTGTGGTGTGCTCACAGTGAGGGGGAAAAAATGAACATCAAACTCCAACAATTCTAAAATGCTCTTTTTTGTTCTTCCTCTGGTCATGTAAGGTTAACACTTGACTTTAAGACTGTCTCGCTGAGTTTGAGCGGATCATTTGAGGATTTCTGTGGTCTTTCACGTCGTTCTCTGCGTGCTATACGGCAGAATTGGTCTTAGGAACTGTATAGTGCAATTAAAATTTGAAGCAAGTATTTCTTGATTTGAGTTGAGTTGATTTTTTTAATTTTTTTTGGTTTTCACCAAAAGGCATATTTGTCAAATCAAAGAGATTAGCACAAAATTGAATTTATGTAGCTCCCTCAGCATCTGTGTGTAAAAAAAAAAAAGAAAAAAAGAATTGCCTTGTTTTCCAGTCTGATGCAAGTCAATGACAAACAAGATGAAAACAAGTCTCCAGGCGTAATTGCAAGTAAAAAGTAAAATTACATTAAAACAGGAACTCAGACAAAAACGGGCTGTTTTCTTGGTGGAAAAACAGGTGCGTTTCTGACTATTCTTTATGAAGTCGAGTTAAAAAGTTTCTGGCTATAAACTTCAGGGAGATAATGTCTCAGCCTCCGTTTATTTTACCTAGATTCTCTCAGAAAGCCACCATACCATGGGTATTCGCTTTAAAAGTATTTTTCTTTTTTTGTTCCCAGGGTTTTTAAAGGCCTGCTGCTTGGAGCAGGGAGACGTGTGTAAAAGAAGTCTTTCTACTTCGCCAGAATGTGTTGAAAGGCACAAAACACAGGCTCTAATGTAAAAAGTGCTCTACCCACTCTACCGTTTTTCAAACAGAATTCACAATAGTTGTATTGCAAGGATAAAGTATATTTCAGATCATTTCCTTCCATCAAGGTCCGTCCACCTTGACTCTGACTGATTGTGTTCATCAAGGACTGCTGAATAAATCACGCTATAGGGTCACTTCTCATTATTAGGTATCTGACCCTATAGGTTTTAAAACTATTAAACCCCATTCAGGTCTCAGTCTCACAACCACTGACTGTTGTTCAAACTCTTTGACAGTCACCATTCTTTCTTTAAAATAAAACATTCTCTGAAAGTGCTCTAAGACTGTCAGAGGAAGACAAATACAGGGATTGTGAGCCCATGGTTTCGCTGTCAGAATGAGTGGCATTGAGCTGGCTGTGAGACACCTTGATAAAACTACAATTATTCTCATGAGACTGTGGCCTGAGGTGAGACATGCATCAGTTTAAGGTGAGGGATAGACTTTTTAACACCAGTGATTTCGACTGCAGGTCCCTGATCTAGACCTACAGTAGGGGATGCACAAAAGAAAAAATTGGTTATTACTGTAAAAACATTTCGGTTACACTTTATTTAAGGTGTCATTGTTACAATGTAATTATATTTGTAAGTACTGAGTAATATTAAGCAACTACATGTACTTACTATAGGGTTAGGGTAGGATTAGGATTTGGTTGAGGGTTAGTTGCATGTAATTATGCATAATTTACATTTATTACTATGGTAAGTACATGTAACATATGTAACAAGGACACTGAAAAATAAAGTGTTACCAAAATTTCACATATTTCAACTTGCATTCTGTTGCTTCATTAAATTTGCCTGTACAAGTCATTTCAACTTAAATATTATATTAAACTGAGTTCAATTCTCAAATTTATTTCAGGAATACATAGTTCCACAAAATCACAATAGCATGACAAATGCTCTTTTCTTCATTCCATGATAAATATACAATGCTAATCTCCATGCATACTTCGACTCACAGACCTGTGACACGTCAATACAAATATTAGTCAAGTCAAGTCACCTTCATTTATATAGCGCTTTTAACAATATGGACTGTTTCAAAGCAGCTTTACAGTGATAATAGGAAATTACAGTAACAGAGATTGTTTTGGCTTTACTGCAGCTCTAGAATAAAGTTATTGTCTAGCTAAAGTTAGTTTTGATTGATTCACTTCCGTCGCAATGATCATGTAAGGGATAATGTAGAGCGAGGCGGTTGTTATAGCGAATACAACCCCGACAGGCTGATCAGGACACCGACGCGAAGCGCTATAACAACCGCCTCGCTATACATTATCCCGCTTATTACATGGCTACCTACCAAATAAATCAATAATTTTACACAAAATACTGATTTAAAAAGGAGTTTATTGATTTAAAAACGATTGTATTGCTTCCGCTAAAGAAAATAGTCTGTTCCGTCTCTTCGGTTAGAATCCTGCGTCCATAGCAACGCTCTGTTTTTCTTGGCAACAGTGTGTTATACTTAGCAGCAGTCTGTTTTCAAGAAATAACAGACCACATTCAGGGTTCCAGACTGCATATGCGACCATTTTTTGAGAATGTGCGAGTTAAAATTTTATGTGGTCGCATTTGTGCGAGTGCATGGTCATGTAGCCTACTACTCAGTTAAATTCATGCATGAATTTTGCTGCATTGAACTTGTTTTAGCGCCTGCCAAAGTGAATTTTTGTCCCGCCAAAGTCTTATTTGATCGGTGAGTATGAACTGCTGCACTTGTGACAGGGCGCATGTTTAACTGAAAGAACGAGCTACGAGCAGAGAGAGAGAGAGCCGGTCGCGCGCGCACTCTCTCTCTTCGGAGCCAGGCGAAAGTGTAAACAAGACCTCACCGTCTCCAAACTAAGCGCTGTCTTGCTCTCTCTCCCTCACACATGTTAATCAAAATAAATCGACACGGTGGTAAAAGGTCGGAAGACCAAAGTTTCATGTGGAGCATTCAGAGATTTTTTTTTTCTGAATTACCGCTGGGTGTGAATTGTGCTAAATAAGTTGCCTTATCTTCTCTGAAAAGCGTTCTGGACATTCAGCTGACATAAAACAACACTTTAATTAAACGAAAAAAACTATCCAGTGATGAAATGTTTTCTGTGTTGACAGAAATCTTGGATGTCCATGTCCTAACTGCTGGGATAATCACACAACGCGCATGAATCGTCCAATTCGCGAACTAATGACTCCTTTGAACCGATTCATTTTAATGAATGGTTAAAACAACTGATCTTTCCAACAGTGAACTCAGGAGACGTCTGAATCAGTGTATAACTAATCAGTAACACTTTACAATAAGTTATTACATAAATTACAGTTTTCTTACTCAGGCTAAAGCTTTAAAATAAATAAAACCACTTGTTTTTTTGAAAAGCATATGACTACATTTTTCCACACAGTGCTACCAAGAATCGATAAGAGAATCGTTAAAGAATCGGATCGATAAGCAGAATCGTCAGTGGCACTGATATTGATAAAATCTTATCAATTCCCATCCCTATGTGAAGACAGTAAAATTATAATCAAACATTAAAGAACATACATGTTTTTTTAATAGTTTTTTTGAGAGTTAAAAGATTAAAACAGTTTGCTAACATGAGGTCTTGTGTCACTGTCATTCTTTTTACATCAGTGCAAAACTAGGGTATGCAGATTAAGACCACTATTCATCAGCATGCATTATTTAATCCCATGGCATGTAGCAAAAAAAAAAAGAAAAAAAAAAAGGTGTGACCAAATCATATGCTGGTGCGACCAACTGAGAAAGTTGGTAGCACCAGTGCAACCAGTGGAAAAGTTAGTCTGGAGCCCTGACCGCATTCTACATTAGAATTCAACCAAGCCATGTAATAATAGTTATTAACTTATGGGGCTGCTAACACGACACCACTCTAACAGAAAACCCTTAATGCAATCCGGCCGCTCATTTGCACAAAACAGTGCCTGATGGCTCGAGAATACAAACCATGAAATAGGATCCAAGGTACAAGCCTTGAAAATTTTATAATACAGAATTACCAACAAGTGCGAGGTCACCTAAATATTTCTTACGCAGATCCACATACAAAGAACAGTCATAGAAGAAATGCTTCTTGTCTTCTATCACAGAGCTCTTCAAAGTTAGCTCACAATCGTTACAGATTCTCTCTGCCATTGGTGTGTTACTTCATCTGCCTGTTTCTATGGCTAAACGATGACCTGAGCATCTGAACAGGAACAGATCGTACCAGCTGAATGTTATATATAGATGTAGTTATATATAGATGTAGTTCTCGTGCATTGTGAATATATATATATTGAACTTATTATTTTCTAGAACTGATGTGTACCATGCATCATGTGCTTTTTCTCTCAATAATTGATTCAGAATAGATGTGAAGGTTCTTATATCACATACACTTTGAAAAATCGAGTTGAATCTCATATAACTTAAAACAAGTTGAAATTGCTTAAATTATGTTGATGAGTAAAAGTAATTTAAAAACATATGTTGCTATGACTTACTGATCATTTTTTTTAATACTTCATTATTAATTAATACATTTATATCATGAATAAAAATATTTTAATAATATTACTAATAATAATTAACATTAGGATATAGTTTAAGGGTTCAAAGAATAATGTATAGTCTACTCTATTATTGAAACTAATACCCTTTTCACCCAGTTGAAAAGATTCAGCAACAAAATATATTCAATGCATATGATTTCATTGTTGTGGTAGATTTTGTTACTATGTCAAATGAGAAATATAATAATAATTCAAATTGTTCTGCTTATTGATTATCAGACACTCTAAATTAAACATTACTGATGCATATAAGCTAGAGAAAACTGAAACCTGAATAAAACATTTCTAAAATTGAGTAGAAATTTAGTTCTAACTGTTAAGGCCCATTCACACCAAGGGCAATAACTATAACAATAAAGATAAAGTTCTAGAAATCATTCTAAATATAAAAGAATAGCAGAGGAATGATATCGTTGAAATCACTTTCAGAAAGATTTTTTCCAGCTGATAATATATAAAAATATTGACAGCCAATCAGAATCCATCCTGCTTTAAAGAGCTCGAGCATTTAAAGTTGAAGACGACAAAACTGCAGCGCATGCTTATAATAAACAGAACGATATCGTCTGCTGGTGTGGATGCTAATATAGTTATCCTTATAGTTATCATTCTTGGTGTGAATGGGCCTTTGTACTTACTAATTACCAACATAATAGACAGGTTTATTGGATTTCAACAGCTTCCTAAACCTAGATTAAAGGAATGGTTCACCCACAAAGTTACATTCTGTTTCTTTCTTCTGTGGAACACAAAAGGTAGATTTTTGAACTACTTTAATGGTGCTTTTTTGTCATTATTTTGACAGGCACAGTCTCCATTCACTTTCATTTCAATGAAAAAGAAATTGGAAAAAGGATATTCTTTAGAAAACTCGCCGCTTCTGATCCAAGGAAAAGAGAAAGTCATATGGGTTTTTCATTTTTGCCTGAAATGAGCCTTTAAGGCATCATTACTTTATTAAGGAAGATACTGTTTATCTGACGCATGAGTTGTTTTCACTTCACTTCATTTTAGATAGAACCTAATATAATTACTATAAAATTAAAGCACTTTGTTCTTAAACACCTGATACAACCCATCAAAAAAAATATGCAGTTCTGAAAGTACAGAGAGAGGCAAACCACTGTGGCTTTTCGTCATCGTTCACCATCTCCGTCCATGAAAAGCTCGGAAATTACAGAGGGTGCACAAGGCCAGTCTCAGGCAGACAGAGCCAGAAAATACACCGGCAAAGCTGTACAGTGACTGTGTCAAACCTGGCTTAATGCATTATCCCTGCGGAAGACTCACTTTTAAAGAGCCGAATAAAGAGGATTAGGCGCTTTTTGTTTGGAGATATTTTCCTCCTGTGTAATAATTTGCCTCAAAATGAGATGCTGCCAGACACTTGAAAGTGAAAATGACTTTGTGAGAAGAATTCACAGCTCAACTAGTCATAAATACATTGTACACGTACATGTATGTATATATATATATAGTGGCCAAAAGTGATGTCCTGCGGGGGGATATTTGTTTTTAATGACCCTACAGGTTTGATTAAACCATGGAATGAGGAAAATACTTTATATGTTTTAAATATTTTAAATGAGGGAAGGACAAAACACTAAATTGGTTTCAAATATTTACCTAACATTAAGCTACAGGTTTTATTTTACTATGCAAAAAAAGTGCATAAAAAAGCTCACAGGAAAAAGCATACATTGACTACAACATAATAGTTATTAATATTTCATTGGTTCTCTCTTGTTTTTGCAATTATTCATGATTTGAATGACAGCCTGTATGGCCAAAAGGCACAATTTGGCATGTTTCATTGCATTTTCACGAATAAAACAATTGACTCCAAGCACAACTTTCTTACAAAATCTTAATAACATTTAGATCACACTTCATATTAGGGTCCAATTATCACTATTAACTTACTATAAACCATGACTTTTGCCTAAAACTCCTAATGACAGCTTATTAATAGTTAGTAAGGTACTTGTTAAGTTTAGGTATTGGGTAATTATGGGATGTAGAATATGCTCATGCAGAATAAGGAATTAATATGTGCTTTATAATAAGAACTAGGCCTAATAAACAGCCCAAATCCTATGCTAATAAGCAACTAGTTAGTGAGAATTGGACCCTAAACTAAAGTGTTACCAATATTTAAATAAAGGGTGAAGATGTCAATTTAACTAGGCCAGACTTCACTTTTTGCCAGTACTATACAAAAAATTTTTTTTTTTCTTACAGTGATAGAGGTTACTTTTCTTTTAAATGACCCAAAGTCCAGAGCTGCCAAATGAATTATCTATTTTTAGTTCTCCAAGAGGAGGATGACTCACACACACACACACACTAAAACAGCATAGCCAAGGTTTGGCAAATGCAAGCTCATTTATTGTCCACCAACATATATCTCACCAGTGTCTATCTAGGTTTTTCCATTTCCCCTTGATAAGACCATGCTTTAAATGATTCATTTATGTACATTATCGCTTTGCTTTTTTGAAAGTGTCATGGAATGCACACAACTTACATACAATCAGAGTTAATGCTAAAGTGTGATACATTTACTCTCACAAATGCTTTGAAAGACTTTGAAAAAAGCTCAACAGCTGTGCCATATTTCAGCATGGTCGACTGAACGACATGGAAAAACACTCTAAGTGGAGCTTTTTAAGAATATGCAGAGCAGATAAATCACACCATTTTGTCCCAAGAACCACGCCAGAGCCATATTTAGCTCAATTGTTCATTGTTTTAGTGGCTGCAACCTCTGTTTTTATCCTATAAAACCCACATTCTCTACAGATTTATGCCGAAGTGACACAAATGATCTACCATCCTCCTCTTAGCCATTATCTGATGGGTAAAATTAAATGTCAAAGATGTGTCATGTCACACAGAATCGCCATCACTCGTGACTCCAGACGCATGACCTCGAGGCTCTGATCAAGATAACCAGGTGTCCACTCCCCTTAACACAACCGCTTCAAAGCAAACCCATCCATTTATCCGGATTGCCATGTTCGCTTTGAAAAGTGCTTCACCTAAAGCTTTTCTTTCATTCTCTGTCTAACCTCCTGAACTCCTGTGATTCCTGCATCAATATTAATACCAAAAATACAAATACAAACAACGTTGGGTTTCATAAATCTAGCCATCTCAACATAAAATCAAAATTGAACCTATTTACTTGAACACATACTGTGCATGATCCAACTGTGAAGAAAATAGACATGCACTGATAGAAAAATACTGATACCAATTTACATGTTGTGGAAAATAACTTAAAACGTCATATTTTGTCTAAATAAAAAAAATAAAAAAATACAACAATAACACTAAAATCAATTATTTAAAATCAATAATTAAAAGGGAATTTATGCAGTGTGAAAAAATGTTTTGCTAACATTTGATTCATTAAATTATTTGTGTATTAAAAATGTTAGATGACAGAAAAGGTAATCTAAATGTAAAAATAGGGAAAATATGCATGCACAGTTAAATATATATACTGATAAATAAATAAAACTCTCTACAGTGTTAGCCAGTAACTGATATTGAACCAAATTATTATAAATAAGGAAAAAGTCCCATTTTTTTCTTGAATATGCTTATTTGCTCGGAAATATGCTTGATTGCCAGATTACGTGAGTTAAACGGGTTGCAAACATGCTAACTCATAATAAGTCAGCTATATATGAATCACATTTCAGCTAATAACTTAAGATATTGACATTTCTGGTGACAGTGTGGGGTTTAAAGAAAACATCAGGGATTGTCAAGTGGAAGGACACACAAAATCTTATGTTTCTAATTATGATTCTGGGTCAGGTTCATTAATGATAATTGCAGTGATAAGGGTCATGAAAGGCAGAAACCCAATCTAAAGCTCTATTCTTTCAAGGCAATGGCTCATCTGCAGTTAGAAGACTCAAGGATGACTAGGATGTCATCGAACATCCTGAAAATAATTGAAGTCGATGTGACTTAGTAAAAATGCCACTCACAGGACCTTCCGCTGAAAAACCGAGGGCCTGAAAATATTATTGATTATGCAATCTTCAAAGATGAAAGTGAGCTTCAAATTAATTTGTATCATGTGTTGGCAATAGCAACCATGGAGAGACACTGATTGGTCACAGTCATTCATGCAACTTAAATGTCAAACTATTGATTAACTCTTTCCCCACCAGCGTAAAAAAGAAGTAGTTGCCAGCCAGGGTCAGCATTTTTGATCATTTTCACAAAACTTTCATGGCCCCCAGAATATTTTATTGTATGAATATTTGAACATGCAATATATCAAAAGAAAGAACTCTGCTTTAAATAAAAAAAGAGTTTTATTCTAGCTTCATGCATTCTTTTTTTATCAACACCTGAATGTTGGTAAGTTTCATAAAAAAGCAACATTTTTAACAAAATCTGAAAAAATCAAGTTGTTGTTTTTCCAAAGATTAATGTGCATAAGCTTTTATTGCCCTTTATTTGCCTGTGTTTTGATCAGGAGAGTCTGTACTCTTTCAGAATATGTGTAACAGCGCCACCTACGGTATAACAGTGAAAATACGGAAAGCCGGAAAATTCCGACAATGGCGGGGAAAGAGTTAATAGCATTTTAAAATTCTTGTATAATTGACATAGTATAGCATTGAGAGATGGCAAGGAATATTTGTAATCTGTACAAATTACTTAAAACTAATTAATGATCCAGGCATTTTCTTTGTTTGTTTGATTCATTTTAATTTCACAATACAACGACCTCATGAGCTTCTCAAATAAAAACAAAGGGTATTTCCACAGAGCAAACAATTAAACTCAAACGAGTGCAAATATATGGAGTTGCTTACACATCTTTGTTCATGAACAGTGTTTTGAATGGGACAGTGTTAATGAGATGCCGTGATGAGACTCTGCACCGGTGATGCTCTGACTGGAGTAGGTAAGACTGTAAGTGCAAAAGCATTAAATGTTTAAAAGATCTCCACTGGAAAATGTGAAAAGAAAAGAAAGCCTTGGGGTTTTATATGTGAATGAATTAGAATCAAATCCAGTTACGGCACGCGTGTCACGCCCTTTAACCACAACACAAGAAAATACAGCAGAACAAAAAGACAAATGCTGTTTGTAGAAAAGTGATCACAGGCTGGTCTGTGAACTTCCCCTTGCCTTTGTCTTTATATAGTTCTCTGGTCTTTCAAAGTAATCGCATGCAAATTTATTTGACAAGTTTCATAGCGTATTTTTTCAAATGTCAAACAAGGCAAGGATGAGCAAATTTCATGTGGGTGGTACTGTATTATTTATTTTTGTATTATATATTAAGTTTTTGTATTATATATTTATTATATATTATTTTTGAAGGAATATAAAGCCTGCTTCCATCTACAACTGCAAATGACATTGCACATTTTTGCCAAATTCAGATTATCTTTCCCACCATCACACAATTTCCCTGTACAGTCACAAAGTTTATATACATTCGGTAAAATGATTTAAGGGGAAAGTTAAAACCAAAAAAAAATTGTCATCTTTTACTCACCCTCAAGTTGTTCCAAACATGTACGAGTTTCTTACTTCTGTTGAACACAAAAGAAGATATTTTGAAGAATGTTGGCAATCAAACGATTGATGGTAGCCACTGACTTCCATAGTAGGAAAAAAATATATGGCTACCGTAAACTTCTAGTTACTGTACCAACATTCTTTAAAACATCTTCTTTTGTGTTCAACAGAAGGAAGAAACTCATACATGGTATCTTTCAAACTCATTAATAGTGTCTAAAGTCTTATTTTAGACATCTGTGTTTTAGATTTCAGTATTTACAGGAACTAGTCTGTTATTTTATTGCTGTACAAATTTTTTTTCTCCTACCACCCATAATTCCCTGCTGATTCACCTCCTGTTTCCTGACAAACACTAAAGTTGTAATTATATTCCATGCAAATCGTCGTCTCAGAGCTTGCATTGAGGAATTGAACCAAAAGTGGGTTGAAAGTCTTTTTTTGGCCACTGCTAGGTGCCGTAGGGCTACTCGCTTTTACAGGTAATGAGCGGTTGGGTATTTAGCACAAAGGATTTTAGCTTCAAACAACAGAAAAATTAAAAATATAATGACCACATAAACACTGCAAAGTTTTGTGAGTGACAACCACATTTCCATATAGCAGTGATTCTCTAAATGATAGTTCCAGTAAGGAATAAAGGAGACACATATGAACATGATGGTCTGATGGATGATGTAGCGATACAAATTTGGCACGACAAGGACAAAACCATGGGATTAGATTAAGATTAAGAATTAGATCACAGTTTGGAATCAGTAAGATTAATTAATGCATTCTAATATGATCATTTGATGCTCAAGAAACATTTCTATGATTATTATCGATGTTGAAAACAGGCGTGCTGCTTCAGACTTTTGTAGAAACTGTGATGCATTTGTTTTCAGGATCTTTTGATGATTTAAAAGTTAAAAGAAAGAACAGCATATATTTGAAATGGAAATCTTTTGTAACATTCTAAATCTCTTTACTGTCACTTTTTATCAATTTAATGCATCCTTGCTGAATAAAAGAAAAAACAATCTTAGTGACCTCCAACTTTTGTAGGGTAGTGAGGTTGTGTAACAAGAACAAGAGACAAAATGAGGTCATTCTGTGTATCATACACTCTTCAACTGCTGATTCAAGTGACGTCTTCACATACAGGTCCAACAGAGAGGTACTGTTGAGAACTTAAACTCAAGTACTTTAATTTCAATCCACGTTTAATGGTTGTTTTCGGCAAAGCTCATGGCAATGCTGTGCGTGTAATCAAGCCTCCTCTTAGCATCAGACATAAGTGTCATGCGTGCAGGACGAGGGACGAGAGATTGATTTACTGTCCTCTTTAGGTTTGGACTTTGCATCTTATCTGAGATGCCTGTGGCTCTAAGGTCATTCAATCCATGTTAATCACGTGAATTTCCTAAAAGCCCAACAGAGAACATTCACACTTCAGCTTATCTCAGGCCTTTGGGAAATCTCATCATCAGCTCAATAACACAGTGTTCATAGTCAGGCAGTAAATGACTGTGCTGATCTGATCAGCCTCAACGCTGACTTCCTGCAAACTCTGTCAATCAATTTTCTGTCCCTATTCAAATGGAAAGTGCGCCTGACAGGTCTATTTATTTGTTTTGTGAAAACTAAAATGCCAAAGGAAATAAGCAAAAGACCAAGTTAACTCGCATCAACAAGAGATGTGATAAAGCAATATACATTCATATCTGCTAGCTGACATTTCTGACAAATAAATATATATATATATATATATATATATATATATATATATATATATATACACATACATTTTTTCATCTGAAGCTTGTTAACATACAAATTTATTAATCAGTGCTTTTCACATAAACATGATTTTTTGTCATACATTTCGATTAAACAATACATTGATTTCAACTAAATATCTAGGGCTGCATGTGTCTCTGATTGTCCCATAACAGTATTTGTCCTCTTTATAGATTCTATAAATAGATTCTATAGATTCTTAAATACAGAATTGATATGGCCTTCACAGGAATCTTTATTACCAGCATTTTACCCGTTCGTTTGCCAATTACAGCACTGGACCTCAGCCATTGTGACAAATGAAAATTGATAGCCTGATCAATCTGGTAATAAAAACCATAAAAGTTATATTTCATTTCCATATGACCTAGTAAACTTTTTTTGTACTGACTCAATGCATAAATGTTTTGAAAACTTGTGGCCATTCAATATTTCATGACGCATGCACCGTGATAAAAGACAAAACGGGTGAGATTACTAAAAGTGGTGAGATTGCATGGTTGATGTAACAGATAATTACGAAGCACATTTGAAAATCAGTCATCATGGTGAAATGTTGTTTTGTGCATCACGGCTTCTTAAGAACTTGCTTGTTGCTAAGCAACTTGTTCTGTGAAGAACATTTCTAAGCAATAGTAACGGAGTATATATGAACACACTATAGGTTTTTGATCTTGCATGAAATAACAGGGTATGCTCTTAAATCAGGCGACAGCACTAGGGAAAAATGTAGATTTTTGTCCTGATTTTTAAAAAAGAAAAATGTTCACACCTCCAAATAAACTAAACTAAACTTTTTTTGTTTGTTTAGTTTTTTTGCAGTGAACAAACAAGGTAAAAATGTAATCCTCATAAAGGTTCTTGCAGTTTTCCCAAAGTTTTGGTTCAGCCTCGCCATTTTCTCCAGGCGTCATGTACAGTATGGCTAGAGTCAAGTGCGCTTGTAAAATAAGCATCCTACATTTTCTTGGGTCTCCGTTTACTATTCCTTTACATGCAACATCCAATTTTCTCGGCCAGTGATGTCGGTAAATCGTGGGCCTGTGCAATTCAATAAAGAGCACTTAAAATGCTGAGTGGCTCATGAATTATTCAGGAAACATCAGCCTGCATTCCCACAGAGCCAAACCCACGTCTGAACGTCCATCGGAGCGCAGAAGCTCGCTTTCCAAGATCTATATATCTCTGCACACAATAAGCTGATGTGGCATGAAAAAGTTTCTGATCACCACACACTCCGGAGGACCCCAGTCATCCACCGGACCTGCCATCCAGACGAGCTGCTCTTAAACACAGTTATTGTGGGAAGTGGTCTCATGAATAAATCAGCACCAGTCTGACAGCAGTGACAGAGCTCAGACTTCCACTGGGATCTGGGATGGAGTTTACAGGGACATCCCTTAGTTCCCTCATGCAAGATTTTAAATCAAATTAATTACATGATAGTAGCGGTGGGCGATATGACCAGGACAAATTGTGGGTGTATTTCAGCAGTGGCTTGCAACGCAGTCGCTCCTACTAGCCACTTTGGCCACTTGTGACATTTTTCAATTGTAATCTTTTAAAATGGCATCTGAAATAATAAACTATGTGCTAAGTAGCTGTCAAAATTAAAGAGATTTTTCGATACCGATACAAAAATATCTGAAACGGGATACCAGTTCCATTTGCTCTGGATGAATATTGTTGGTTGTTACAGGGCTTGAATTTCGATGTGTGATTGCGCATAATTTCACTCATTACCGCAGACTGTGTGCTCACACCCAAAGTGTGCGCACATAAAGCCGCCTAGCAGCACTAAATTGAGTTATTTTACTCTGCTTATTGCACTTAAACAGTCAAATAAATACACACATAATAATGCCAAATTGCCAGTGTTGGCGAGTATTCATGTAAACACAGTCAGTTATGTTTTAAGTTAATGTAAACAGTTGAGAAAGAAAACGCATGTGTGACAGTGTAATGGATCCATCAGGTCTTAAAAGTGACAGCAGCCTAATAAACCTGCTGCCAAATTATGAGATGATATTAAAAATATTTATATGGCAGTTTTTCCCCATGTCAAAATTGAGGCCAGTGAAAATGCTGAGTGGCTAGTAACTTTGGAAAACCACTAGCCACAGCCAAACCCTGACCAAAATCTTATTTCATGATATGAGTGTTTTGCAGAGGCTCTGCAGATACTAACAGCTGCTGCACTTAATCCGGTTCACACAGGTCTTAACCTCATAAAAAAATAAAAAAATAATACTTTGTATTTTGAGCACTTCTTGCGTTGTTTTTGCCTCTTCACGATGACTCGCTTAATTTAGTCCCAATTTGTAAGTCGCTTTGGACAAAAGCGTCTGCTAAATGACTAGATGTAATGTAAATGTATGAGGAATTGTATTTCACAATAACGATATAAATGACAATGTAGTTATTTTTTATTTTTTTTATTTTTTTTAATTAACAATAGCAAAGAAGCAAATTACAAACAATGGGACAAATATATGTCAAAACATGAATTGAATTAAGTTTTTCATGTACAATATATTTAAGGCATTAGAAATACTACAGAAATTGAATAATACTCAAATGTAAAAATAAAATACTGCAGTCTTCACACAGTATGAATTAAATATAATTTTTCTTATTAAAGCTACTAAAGTTATTCAGTCTAGAGCAGCAAGTTATTCTCACTTTTGTTTGATTAACATTAACGACACAGAGAGCATCAGGTATAATAATAGTCCGCTGTCACTTTAAGACTGAATGCACAGATCAGTTATACTGATACACATCCGGTTTACACCCAACTGTTTACTTTCACTTGAGACATAACCGACTGTGTTTACATGAATACTCCTCACGATCGGCATTTTGACATAATTGTGTGTGTAATCGACCATTCAAGCCTAATAAGAACTGAATTCGTGATCACATGCTGAGAGATGCTAGACTGGAAATCCAGACCTAAATCTGAAAGATTAATGGTCTGGCATCGACTAATGAAAATCGGCCAGCTCGAGGGGCGGCACCAAGCATGCATTTGAAAATCTCACTGCACGCAATTGGATAACGCTACGACCAATCACAACAAGCCCCATACGCTTAGCTTCCAGCGGAGCTAACTGGTAGATTACAAAACAGCAAAAACGCCCTTCTTGCAAAGGAACGATTCGAGCGCCGTCTTCTGTTCCTCTTTTAGATAAAAAGTAGCGGCCAAAGCCGTTTCAAACAACTGGTGTTCATCCATAGCCATCTTGCAATGTTTACTAATGACTTCGACGTCACAGCGCTGTCGTTATCTCGCCTCTGGCCCGCTTATATCAGATAACCCGATGTGATTGGTGCAGCTCGGGCATATTTAATGAGCATCATTACTCGACGCCAGAGTAAACTCGCTGAGCAAATTCAACTTGTGCTCTCGCGAGAACTCTGGATTTCCAGGGTAGAGAGATGCTGCTTTTTCTTCAGCTGTGTGTCAGTCAACGCGAGCACCGCATTGAGTTCTTTTTCACAAATGATTGTGCTTAATAACTCTTATTAACATCAATCACTCCTGCTCTTTATTGTCTCATTCATGCGTTTCATCTCTCTAAAGCAGTGGTATTCTTGATGACGCGGTTATTTTAACAACAGCAGGAACACAGTGAGCAGCAAAGCTGTGAACATTACTTGGTTCAGGAATGAGAATAAATGTCCTTGAGCAATTTATGCACATCTATGAACACGTAATGATTTATACATGCATATTTATATGTGTGCTTTGTATTGTTTACACCATGGAAACAGAGTCATCCATTATAAATACAGTGACATTCAACAGTAGTATCCGTATCAAGCGAGGCTTGTGTTTGACTTTATGCTCGCTCAGTATAGCCCTTCATTGCCATTACTCTCGGACCATGTAAATGCAACTTTCGGCCAGGCATCCTTCCAGAGACCTTAAAGGTAATATGCCCACGAGGAAATCCATTCATGTAGTAAAACTACTGCTCTTTGATCTACCACTCTTGGATAGAGACATGACAATGCTTTATCTCCACTGCATGCCAAGGAGGCAATGTATCCATGGCAACAGGGAACATGTCAGATGATAAATTGTCTGGCCCTATGGTGGTGAGCGCTCTTTGACTATAGAGCAAAGTTAAACCAAGGTTTGTTTTCCTCATGAGTCTTTACATATGTCTTCCTGCTGAGGATATAGCAAAGTTTTCAAAGACACTGAAGTGGCATTTACTTATTCTTGTCTTAGTGCAGATATAATAATCTATCTATCTATCTATCTATCTATCTATCTATCTATCTATCTATCTATCTATCTATCTATCTATCTATCTATCTATCTATCTATCTATCTACAGTATATATATGGGTTGTGTTTCCCTACACTGTAAAAAGTTATTGTTGGTTTAACGTAAAAAAGTAAGTTACCTGGTTGCCTTAACATTTTGAGTTAGTTTGAAATTAAAAATTTGAGTTAAACCAATCTCCTTCATTGTATTAATTAACAAACACTCAAAATATTATGTTATCTGAACCACATTAATTATCTAAGTTGACTTGACAAAAGATAAAAAGTTGTGATAACAAATCATGAAAATAATTTTTTACAGTGTACATTTTGAAAATATATATAAAAATATATAAAAATTGTACTTATAGAAAGGTTTGCTATAAATTACAACCATATAACATATTGTAGCTATATAATTTAATGTTTATATAACTGAATATAATACAATATAAATAAAAATGTTTTCAAACTACAGTAATATATACACACACATTCACACACTGTAAACAAGTTGCTGCCTTAAATTTTTAAGTACAATCAACCTGTATGTTTAAGTCATTTCAAATTAAATTACATTAAACTGACTTTAAAAAATGAGTTGAAAATTGCTTAACTTATTTTGATGAGTTAAAGCAATGTGAAAACATATGTTGTCATAACGTATTGATCATATAATTTTTTTACAATGCATTATTTTAAACTTTTTTCTTTCTTTTTTTTTGCATTTTACAAACCATTGATCCCAGAGACTGATCTTAATTCCAGGTGAACTTAAGTTCACTTAATTCCAGGTGTAAACAGTCAAACTTGCATGAAGCTCTCTAACTACCTCAGTGGATTCATAAGTCAGATTCATAAGGTTTGCTTAAGCTTTTCTCCTATTCATAATTCAGGACACCTCTGGCTGTGGGGCTTAAATAAGGTTATTCTTAGAGAAATGTAAGACTCGGACATGGCTAAAGGCTGCGCCTCCCCTGATGTCAGAGGAAGGATTAGCACGATGTATATTGACACGGGAGTCCGACTTGTCGGGCATATTGATAAGTGCATGCAGGATTAAAGCAGTCTGCGTGTTCCACCACATCTGATGACTAACCTTGATATTGTAAATGATGTTTTAAAGAGACCATAACATTGATTTGCAGATGAAATTCAAAGCATAAGCAGCATCCTTTGTAGTCTTTGTAAAACTGGACATGAGAGAACAAGAAAGTGAGAGATAGAAAAGAAAGAAGGCTTGTATGACTTGATCTTGTTTTCATGTTATGCCTCCCACTGTGTCCTCTGCTAAACTATAGTTTATGGAGGCACTGGGGCTGTTCATCACTGTCAATGATGAACACATTAAGAAACTCAGCAGGGATCACTGGCTCATTTCCATACATTTACAGACACTGACCTGGGCTAAGCTGACAGTGTGTGCTGAGCATCTTTCTTCAGTCGCGCACACACACACACACACACACACACACACACACACAGTTATAAAAGAGCAGAGGATGACATCAGAAGCATTATCAGGGTACTTATTTAAATGACAAAATACATGAAAACATTAAGTAATATCACACAATCAAGAGATTTTTTTTAATTTATATAGTACACCTATATGTTGTGCAGCACTTTATTTTTCCAAAAATGTGATATTTTATTGTAAAGGAATTATTGCATTTTCATTTGAAACATTTTAAAACATTGATTGATTGACTGATTGATTAAAGTTTCATGAATTAATTTGATTATCATGTTTTTGATGATACATTTGTTTTAAATAAAAAATAAAAAATAAAATCCAGAAAAGTTCAAAACAGATTTTGAAAAGATATTATTGTTAAAATGTTAATAAATTACTACATAACCTTTACTCTCAGAAAAAAAAGGTACAAAAGCTGTCACTGGGACAGTACCCTTCAAAAAGGTTCTAATATGTACCATTTAGGTACTAATATGTACACTTTTGGTACTAATATGTACCTTTGAGGGACTAAAATGCACTTTTTAGGTACAAAGGTGTACCTTTTGAAAAGGTACCGCCACAGCGACAGCTTTTGTACCTTTTTTTCTGAGAGTACATGCATGTAGACATGCTTTTTGGTGATTGAAATTAAATCAAGTCATTAAAAAGGAAGCCAGAAAAATGTAAATGAAAAAAAGAAAAAAGGAATTTGGGAAAACCCAGATTTCATTGGGCCCTGGATGTAAAGCATGTGATATATGTCACAATTATGAACTGACTTACGGAGCCATAGATATCACTAAATTGATCTAGGCTTCAGTTACAGCAATCAATATGATAATGATCAAACCGGCCTTAGACTTTAACAACTGTAGATCCCTAAACCTGTAAACGCTCCCCTCAACAAGATTAATAACCATCTCTGGACAACACAAACACATAAAACACCCTGAAAAAGACAGAGATTACCTCTGGTGATGTTTATAATATGGCAATCTCAGCAATCTAATTTCAATACTGACATAATTTATGTGCATTAATCCTGTTTACAGATTTTAGTGGCACATCAATAATTCATCATATTTAGTTGGCAAACCTGCACTGACAAACCAGGTAACCCTCCAAATTTCTAGCAGCAGAAATTCTTGTATTGGCAGACTCTCTTAGAGTCTCTCTCTCTTTGGCAGAGTTTCTAACACTCTCTTAGATACAAAAACACACTCTGTATGAGTTCTAGTTTTTAATCTTGATATTATACAAGCAAGAATGCAATTTTTCTTGAATTTCCACACTTCATACAAACAAAAGGGTAATATTAAAGGGAGCCTATATTTTTACAAGATGTAATATAAGTGGCGGGTGTCCCCAGAATGTGTCTGAAGTTTCAGCTCATTTGAGATTAACATGGCGGACTGTGTACGGCTCAGTCGGGGCGGGGTCTATGCTAATAGGGCGGAGTCCATCAGCAGTTGTGGGCGGGGCCTAAACATTTGTGCCGTCCCAAAAGCTACAATCTGCAAACATCTTGTTCTGAGACGCTGCTTATGTTTTATTTGGACTAAAAAAATAGGAGTGGATGGATTTATGATCAAACACCATGTAAAAGCGAATTTTGCATAATAGGTCTCCTTTAAGTGATGTACATTTTAAACACAGTATTGTTCGCTTTAGTTTGCAACGAAATAATAGTTCAAACGAAAGCCACAGCAGATCTGTTGTGTGTCTCCATTCGTTAGCAAACGAATCTGCGGCTTTGGTCAAATCAGAAGAGGCAATTATCCAATGACCCATTCATAAATACAGTTAGCCACTGGATGAATGAATGAATGAATGAATGAATGAAACAGTGACTTGCCGCCACCTACTGGCGGATTTAGTTTAATATTTAAAAGTATCACTTTGTTTTTACCATCATTTCATATTTCTATACTGAACATGTTTTATTTAAAACCTCTCATGATACTGTAATGGCATTCATGCCAACCTCTGATCGGCATTAAACAGTGTGTAAATGCATCCAGATGTATTTATTGTATTAATAATTATATTAATAGAATTTAAGGAATTTGACTGGAAGGTATGACTGCAGTGTAAGTGGACGAGAGGGATGTCACGCAGAAGGATGTTAAATGCCTCAGCGGGTTTGGCATTCTAAAAAAGTTTGGGAACAACAAACTGAATGTGGATATATTTATGAAATCCTCGCTCGGCTGGTATGTGTCACCAAGGCCAGACAATTGGAAAGCAGAGAAGCAGAAAAATATGGATGTGACTAGTCTAGGCAACATGCATAAATAACCAAAGTAATTTACAAACATTTACAAGTATAATTGTAAGTCTTATTAAACGCAGCATGATATACATTTGTGGTGTGGCAGAGACAGGTCCGCTCAACTAATAAATGAAGTGTAAACTCATCCTGAGAACAATGCACTGCGAGAGAGACACCAGTGAGCATGAAACCTACCACAAATCACGGCCATTTCTTCAGAAAACACTGAGAGACTTTGAACTTGAACCTCTGACTGTGTCCTGCACCCTCAGATCCATCAATAGACGTCTTAAGGGTCACTCCAGCAACCCTTAACAGTGGGAAAGAGAGGTGAAAGGTTGTAATGAAGCCTTCACTTCACATGGCAGGTGGGCGGAGGGTCGACAAGTAAATTACTTTAATTTATTCCTTTTAATTTGCTGCAACTTCAAGCTGATTTAATTAGTGCTCCAGGGTCTGATCACGTGATCGCACTGTCCAGCGCACTTGCTGCCGGCTCCGGGATCCCACAGAGATCCCACAGAGATCCCACAGAGATCCCGAGCTCTAATTCATAGTGCCGTCAGGTCCAACTTTGCTCTCTGATCTCATCCGGAGGAGTCATATTCTCTCAGTGTGTGTCTCAGTCATGTCAAACACAAAGTGCAGATGCTGAGAGGATGTGTGTGTTTGCAGGAAAAGATCGAACATGTGCAACAACATGTGTAAGATTGCTTGCTGAGGAGAGGAGAGAGAGAGGTAAAAGATACCAACACTGGATGGAGTGTTTAATTGATTAAAATTTCACCACCACGTCATCCAAGGTGTTCATGTCTTTCTTTCTTCAGTCGAAAAGAAATTAAGGTTTTTGAGAAACAGGTTGAAGGTCCAAATTGCAGTTACAATGCAGCCTCAAAGTCTCTACATGATCAAGGCCGAGGAATAAGGGTCTTATCTAGCAAAACAATCAGTCATTTTATATTTGACTTTATATTTATATTTATATTTTAACTTTTTAACCACAAATCAAATGCTCGTCTTGTTGCACTGCGATGTGCCACATATTACATAATCACGTTGAAAGATCACGCGTGTTCTGGTTCAAAAAGGTAGGCTAGGGCGATAAACTCCATCTTATTTTTCTCCTCCAGCTTCAAAATCGTCCAACATCATTGTTTTACCTTTTATTTTTATTTCTTTTTTGTAAATGCCGTTTGACTTAGTCTTTGCACGTTCACTTTGTAAACACTATACTTCCGCCTACGTCACGCGTGACCTTTCAACGTGATTACGTCATGGGATGGGATTACATGCCTGTATATTGCGATTATAATTGCAATATGCTATTACTATGATTATGGTTACTACGATTGTGAGCTTAATCGCATCAATACAAAGCATTGTGTTTACATGTGCTAAACTTTAATTGCAATATTGCCTAAATCTCATTATATGAATTATGAGGGTGCATGTACACACAGTGGATGTTTTACATGCTCACTGCTCATGGTGTGACTGTCACTGCTGTTACTTTTACACAAGTTGCAGGACTGTTTCTCTGTGTGTCGGCATGTTGACTCGACTCTCGCTGTGCTGTCAGGACAGAGGCACAGGAGAAGAAACCAAGGATATGTGGTTCAGGGTTATGTAAATAGATTTTGGAATTAGCCCTGATTTTAACCCAAGGTTTTCAATGTCCTTGGTCAACATATTAAATCATTCAGTTTATGACTGCTAAATTTCACTCTTCAAAACACATGATCTTGGATTATTATTTATATATATATATATATATATATATATATATATATATATAATATATATATATATATATATATATATATAAACACATGATCTTGGATTATATATATATATATATATATATATATATATATATATATATATATATATATATATATAAATAATAATCCAAGATCATGTGTTTTGAAGAGTGAAAATATATTATATAATCCAAGATCATCATAAATGTTTTTTTAATAAATGTATTTCAATTAATATCAATTCATTCTATTGTAGGGATGCACAGATATAAAAATGTTTGACTGATACTGTTATTAATACTGATATTACTGATACTGATACTTATTATTTTGTCTAAATAAATGGTTTAAAAAAATAAAATCAGTGGTGATATATGAATTTACTGTATAGGCATCACTAAATTATAATGTACAGCATGAAAAAAAAAAGGATGTTTATTTTGAGATTTGATTTAACAAAATAAACATCCTTTTTTTTTCATGAAAATATTTTCATAATTTTCTCTTTTTTTACATTTACATACATTTTACACTTTTTCCACAGTGTTATAAAACTAGATAAACCTTAAGTGGGGGTTGGATGACAGCAAAGGTGTAAAATGTATGTAAATGTAAAATTAGAGAAAATTAGCATGCACAATTAAATATCAAATATCAGCCAACATAAAACCTCTACTATCAGCCAATGGTACGATATGTTGTGCATCCCTAAATATATTTTTTGGTCACAATAGCTATTATTGCATCGGAAGTCAAGACAGAACCAACAGCTTGATATTCTATTTTTACAAACACTTATGAAATGAAAATAAACTGCCCAACAAACCTGAATAAAATCCACAATATGCCTGCTCTGAAAACTGTGTATAGCATCTCAATGATTGAAAGTGATTCAAAGTGGCTGTGAACTTTAGCAGGATCTGTGTGTGTGTCTGAGCTGTGCTGACACATACAGATGAGCTGATTTACTGCACATGTTGACCGCTTGACGGCTCAGTCAGATCTAGATCAGCTGGTCATCCAGATTCCAGGGTGGCTTTGAATGCTGACCAACAACATCATCCTGCATTATAATAGCATTTAAGTGACAGCCACTACAGGTAACCAGCAGCAGACAGGCTTAGAGTCTGAAATAAATGACATCTTTAATCTGTCGTTTGATCTAATCTTGCACTATTGATCTTTTGAGATGCATTACAGAATTTTACACATTCAATCTCTGCAGAATGCAAGCAGATATTACACTAGTGAGAGATGTGGAGAAACACAATGAGGGAGATAAATGGCTAAATCTAAACCTCAACTTTCATCCTGCACAAGCCTTTTTTAACCATATTTTAGTGATTCAGATATTTCTTTACAGTGGCATCTTCATAAATTGCATGTAAGAAACAATATTTCTATCCACAGTTTATGCACCATTTTTAGACGTCAGAAAGACTCTAGGGTGAATTTGGAAAGCAGGCAGAGAGCAAATGTAATTTTAAAATGTTTGTGTGCAGTGTCTATTGAACACAGCAGCAATAAATCATCAAATGATGATCAAATAATAGAGCATATATACAGATGCATAACTCTACATTTACATGATGAACTGCCATCAGAAACTTTGGAGACAATTATGTCAAGATATGGGAACAAGAACACGGTTTATGAAGATCGATATTCGATTCGATAATTCTTGTCCAAAAAACAATATATATATATATATATATATATATATAGTATAGAGTAAAAAAAAGAAAGAAGAAAAGGCCTGCTTAGATTAGATTATGAGGAAGTGCTTATTTTTATCACCCAAAAGGTCTGAATCGAAATAGAAAGCATTGTTTTGCTAAATGCGTGAGACTCATGTCCTATATAAGAGAGCATAGGAACTCATGCATAAACGGCTTCTTCCATTTTATCAACTCTAGTCCGCTCACATCATAATCGTTTAGGATTAAACTGTGGCAGACAGCTGAGTGAGTTTGCTTAAAGTCAGCAAAATCTCACAAAAATATACAATAGCAAGCTGCAAAAGCCAAAAATGTTTCTGACTAGAGTCAAATAAAGTAAATTCAGTGCAAATTTAATATGGCTCATCATTCTCATGTGTTGAGCATAATGTAAACTTACTCATGCCAGAGGGACCCAAAGTCAAACTCCACACACACGTATTTAAAGAGCCAAGACCCAGATAAGGAGAATAATTAGCTTTGGCAGAGACAGGAACTTCCTTTTAGCAAGTCAAATTACACAGTCTCCCCCCAACCGTTTATTTGTTGTGAAAATCCAATTCCTCGCTAATTTTGGGCCTACTTGACTTTCATGAGCACATTCTTATAAATGTTTAAAAAAGCGTCTGAATTTGATACACAGGATTCTAGATGAAAGACAAAATTAAAGTCTCAGCGGAACAAACGACTAAGCCTAAACAAACCAATTCACAACAACATATGTGCATGAATGAATGAATCTTAAAAGAGATAATCTGGTCAGTCATATTTTTAATGATGAATAGCCCCCTTTAAGTAAGTCTCTCAAAAAAAGCTCCCCCAAAATGCTATTGCTTTATAGTTTGTTTAGTAGGAAACAATGTTTCAAAGTAAAGACAGGATTTAAACTTAACCTTCTTCATCATCATCTACAGTATCATGCAAAGTGACATAAAACCCAAAGGGCAGGTATAATGCGCATCAAAAGGTTAAATCCATTAAATCCAGATATTGTTGCTTATATATATATATATAAATCCCTATATATAAGTCCCTATCTTACTTTGTTCAGACACATCACCTTTGAATGACTGGGATCTTGATTTTCAGACACCTGAATTATTTTAATATAAACTAGCAAATATTTCAATTTCCTCTAGATTAAAACAAACACAGTTCACAAGTACACAAGAGGTTTCACTTTATTCTTATTAATCTATTCTGATCACACACAGTGAGCGTGACAGTAATCCATGCGACCTCAGTGGATGAATCAATGCCTTCTGAAGTCAAACAATAGGCTAGATAAGAAAAATACTAATAATATGACTGTTTTAACTATTAAAAATCACTTCTGACCAACTGTCTTACGTACATGAGTTACAATCCACTTGTATTATGGACTCACAGAGATGGATTATTTCCTTAAAAATCTTTGTCTATGTTTATGTCAAGAAGAAAGTCATATACATCTGGGATGGCATGAAGGAGAGTAAATGATGAGAGAATGCTCATGTTTTGGGTGGACTATCCTCGTACTGCTTGTGTCCAGTCACTGCTTTGTTACTTGTACTGCAACAGGAACTGCTCAAAGAATCATTGCAACATTTAAAATGTATATGAATTTTTAAAATGTATTCTGTATTTGTAATTGTGCATTTTGTATAGTAATGTATATCATGAGAATACTGTGCATTACATGTATATTATGCAGTTAATGTTTTGTGGATTCTGGTCTTTCCTGTCACAACATAATTGCATCCAAGACCTTCACTCTGATACTTGTGTATATGCTTTAGTGACAATAAAGAATGTAAATGTATTTGAATTCATATTTTCAATTACATTAATTTAACTGGTTGTATAAGTCACGATTGAAACGGTTGATGATTGTTAAAATATATTTACAATTTTAAATGTTAGAAGATGGTGTTAGTTAAATGAAATAACTAAATACAATTATCAATTAAAAAAATGGCAACAAGAACATTCTTTGTGTGACATATGTAATGAAATGCCCTTTGAGGTCTGTATCTGACAGCAGGACACGACTGTAATTTTCATATTGTTTAAATTCCTCTTATTTAAGTGATCATTAATTTTGATGGTGTAAACGTATATCATGCTAACAATGAGTAGTGTGATGGCCATGGTTGCCAACCTTGATTACCTGGTTGAAGTTTGACTTTCTTGACGGCTGAATATATCACACACGTTTGCTAATATTCTCTTTAAATTGTAACAGCTCAACCTAATCAGAGCCTAACATGCAAAAGAATCATCAGGAATAAACAAATATTCTCCGAAAACATCGGACACTACAATATTTTAAGTATACAGTACTTTAATTACACCTGAATAGACTGAATAGATCTCTTGTGCTCCTAAAAGCTTCTGCCAACTAAGTAGTAGCAGCATGTAAATACAGATAAAATTAAAAAACAAACATAACTTAATATCACTAAAATGAAATAGAAAGCTGCGATTACAGACGCTCACATCCACACATAAACACACCACTGACGTCTTCACTTCCAGGTCACGAAGCTGTCAATGAAAAACTCAGTAACCAATGAGAACACACTGCTACTAGCCCCGCCCCCACGAGAGAAATGTGTCAGAACGGCAAACGAAAACTCAGGGAGCGTAAATGAAAACTTCAGAAGCGTAAATGAAAACTCTGGAAGCGCATTTGTAAGTTCAGATCAGTGATTGAAATATGAGAAATAGTTAGCAAAACATGCAGTGTATTAAAAACGAAGGCAAAAAATTTGCCTGCGATTTATTCTTTTTCAGTTTCAGAGATAATTTATTTAGTTTCAATTTATATTTTCATTAGTTTCTTGAAAAGTTACATTCATTTTTATTGGCACAATAATAATTCCATACTGTGGCTCCCTCAACTCGTGGCCACGACAAATAGATGTCGTTCTCTCAAAATATGAAGTCGTGGCCACGAGAAAAATATATCGTTCCCTCAACATATGATCTCGAGGCTACGACTTTGCATCGTGTGGCCACGACATAATGATGTCGTTACCTTAACAAAATGATCTCGTGGCCACGACTTAATATGACGTCCCCACGACTTAAAGGAGAAGTTCACTTTCAAAAAAACTTTTGCTGATAATTTACTCACCCCCATGTCATCCAAGATGTCCATGTCTTTCTTTCTTCAGTCGCAAAGAAATTAAGGTTTTTGATGAAAACATTCCAGGATTTCCCCCCATGTAATGGATTCTATTGGGACCCAAACGGTAGAAGGTCCAAATGACAGTTTAAGTGCAGCTTCAAAGGGCTTTAAACGATACCAGACGATGAATAAGGGTCTTATCTAGCGAAACGATCGGTCATTTCCAAAATAAATAAAAAAGTTTAAGTTTTATAAGCACAAACGCTCGCCTTGCTCTGTTCTGTGATGCGCGTTCGTGACGTCACGTAGTACGCAATTACGTTGAAAAGGTCACGCTTGACGTGTTTACAAATGTGCAGAAGGAGGACCATATACACATTTTCAAATGTATTTGTGTCAGTTTATCGTTTAAAATGCCCATTTCGTGTGCGTATCCTCGGTGTTTTAATATTAAAAAGCCAAAAAGAACATTTTCTTCAGGACAGAAATTTTTCAAGCGTGACCTTTTCAACGTAATTGCGTATTACGTGACGTCACGAACGCGCATCACAGAACAGAGCAAGGCGAGCGTTTGTGCTTATAAAACTTAAACTTTTTTATTTATTTTGGAAATGACCGATCGTTTCGCTAGATAAGACTCTTATTCATCGTCTGGTATCGTTTAAAGCCCTTTGAAGCTGCACTTAAACTGTCATTTGGACCTTCTACCGTTTGGGTCCCAATAGAATCCATTACATGGGGGGAAATCCTGGAATGTTTTCATCAAAAACCTTAATTTCTTTGCGACTGAAGAAAGAAAGACATGGACATCTTGGATGACATGGGGGTGAGTAAATTATCAGCAAAAGTTTTTTTGAAAGTGAACTTCTCCTTTAATATCACGTTCCCACGAGTTTATATGTCACCCGGTCACCGTATGAATGAAAGAAACAAAACAAAAAAGACCACTCTTAAAGGGTTTGCATCTTGGTAGGTCATACTGCAGTGGTTTATCACCATGAAATCAAAATCAACAATTCTTGGGGGTTTTTTGTGTGTTTTTTTTTTAATGGAATATTGCAGTATTTATTATAAATGATTTATCCATGCACATCATTATTTCAATTCATGTTCCATCTTGAATGTAAATAACTTCCCCGTCCTCTTGCAGCATCATCGCTTCTCTTGAGCAACCTGTCACTCACATGAGATCCACCAATAGCAAACCACAACCATCCAATCAATTCCTCGTGAACAAAATCAAGCCCCGCCCTTAAGATCACTGCAACTTCCATTTCATGATCCACTAACCTGCCTTGTACATGGGGAAAAAAGTCACACCACCGGACTCAAATCAGTAAAGAGATCTGCTTGTGCATTGACATTGGCAGTCAGGCTGGAGCATGAGGAGACTCACAGAGCAAACAGAAGCTTGCATTACGCATTTAATTAAACTCCAGCCTGGTGACATCCTGCATTAGTCAGGCTGTCGAGATGCCACCCAGATAAATGAGCTGTGGATTTTTGAAACTTTGTTCATGATAACTTCTCATTAATACTCAGAGTAATTAATGCTGGCATTCAGCGCACGGGAGCCACTAATTACAGCACTGCCTCCTCACACACACCTGATGACAAATGTGCTCTCAAACGCTCTCAGAACCGCAAAGAATCATGGGTTTGGCAAAAGATCACGCACAGTTCATTAGCTCTCTCAACACTGAAGAAGAAGAAGACACAGCCAGATTTTAGGAACGGGTTAAAGATGTTCTATTACATCTTTAAAGAGTTAAAGAGCTGCTTTACAAACATGCTGATGCCTTTGCCTTGTTGAATCATCTTGTGGTCCATCAAGCATATAAAGACGTTTCTTAGTGGAATGAACATTTCAACACTTACAACAAAGTCATTCTGGTTCTGCTTGATTCATGTTTCTTGTGTCTCTAGTGTCTATCGCTGATGTAACAAGACAGGAAAAATGTGTGCAATTCGCAATTCAAACCGATCTGCAGACATGTTAGCTGGATGGTTTGATTTTATTATCTTTATAATAAGTTGGATGGGGCGAATTTTAACAAGCTGTATCCACAATCAAGGGAGCAATGAGGGGAAAGGGCTGTGGAGACAAAATCTGACACAGGAAATTAACTCCTTATTTGAGTGTAGACCCATGACTGAAAATATGACGCTTAATAGCTTAATTGCATGATAAATTGGCGTTTGCTGCAAAAAAAAGAAAAAAAGAAAAAAAGTTTGGTTTCATTGTGAAATCATAATTGAAAGGATGATAAATAGCTCTGGAAATTTGAGTCAACAGTTGTAGATAAATGTCCAGGACAGTGTCTCCTTTTACAACCAAACCCCGGCAATGTCAGCGCACTATTTATTAGCTCAGCTCACAAATGTCAAATCTATATACTGTGCAGTGTCACTAGCGCTTACTAGTCGTTTTTCACTGCTGCGATCATGGCCTCTGGAATCCCAGATAAACGGGTCGTCATCTCATCCGGGGCCGGCTCCTTCATCTCTGAGGTCAAAGAGCTTATTACCTCTCGGAGAGCTTTATAAATAACAGTACTCCAGAAGAATCAAATAAATAAATAACAAGAAAGAAAAATACTGCTGAAGAATGAGTAGACTTCTCCCTCCAAAAAGTATCAATTGCTTTTTCTACTCATGACCTTCCACAAAATTATTGCAGTCAGTAGCAAAGTGACATACACTGTAAAAATGTTTTGTAGGGTAACAAAATATATATATATTTCATGCTAGATTATGACGTCAGGAGGCCCTGAGCACGAACACCACCTCACATGTGCCTACAATTTATTATTTGGTCTTTTTGGAGAACCGTATAGGCCTACACAAGCGCATTCAGGTTTATATAATACATTTTATTCTTTTAATGGCAAAATTCCATGTTCACAAATGTAAAATTTCCTGTAGAAAAAAATCCCAGCTTTATATCATTCAAGAAAGAAATGGAGCTTTATGTTGTAAATGTTTCAATATCTTTATGTAGATCTACATTAAAGTGCCCTGAAATCTCAATACTAAATTTGCATACTGTCATGTAGGACTACTGAATTAAATGAGGAACTTTTTAAAGTTGTTCGCTTGCTATTTATTAACCGAGTACTCGAACTTCATACCCATTTTCTGTACGTGTTTCTTCCGGACGCATGATAATGACTTCCGGTCACTTTGATGCCCGCGTGAACTCTCGTTTTCTGTCACGCTTGCAGTGTTTGTTCGCTTGTTGAAACGAAACGATTCAGTTTTAACCGTGTAAAAAACCCACATGAATTATGACATCGGTATCATACAGAATTGAATGACACGTATACTGTACGAGTCCGAACAAACTGAACACAACACACTGTGTGTTATTTACGTCCATCACAACAAACTCAATCCACACCTACCACAAGAGCATATGTTCAAAAACACAAGCAACTGTATAAACCGCATTACAAACACTTAAATAGCTCATTAAAATAATAAGTAGTGTTGCCTCACCTGACTTGCTTCTGTCCTGTTCCTCAACGCCATTAAAGATAAGTTTTCTTTCCAGCTGGCATTTATCCATTAAAGCAAACAAGTTTATTTTCCTTTTAATAGATCCGCTTGGCTGTGGTTTAATTGTGTCTATGGTGAATTGTTTTAAACTTGCTGGCTTGCTTTGTCCAAGCATGTTCCCTCATCTGAGCGCTGAGCAATATTTCGTTTGTTTTTATTATTTTGCAATTAATGCAATAACTACCAAATCAACAAAAATTAACAAAAATAAATGTGCATTGTTTGCTTATCAGCGCCCACTGCAGTTTATTTATTTATTTTTTATTCATGTGCTAATTAAAATAACTTCCCCTCTCTCTTGCAGCCACATCTTTTCCTTGATGACGTGTTTACTGCCGCGAGGGCGGGGCAACCTGTCACTCAAATGAGATCAACCAAAGGCAAACCACAACCATCCAATCAATTCCTTATGGACAAAATTTACAATACATTTTTTTTAATGTTCCAGAAGCCATTTCACTCGTATATACTTCACAATAGGGAAGAAAAGACTAGCACAACTTCCTTTTAATGCTGACTTTAACAGTTAGAAAGGGTAGTTTGCTTTGTACAGAGTGTAGTGACTAAAAATCTAAGTGTAAATTGAATTGGAAGCTAGTTACCTTTCAACAGTCCTCTTCTGTCTAGTGTGCCATACTAGAGCCTAGCAGTGTGACGCCTGTCATTGGTGTCTGTGAGTTCAGGGCGAGTCGGGTCACTCATAAATCATTAATGTGGCTTCTTCAGCTTCTTCAGATGTCTCTGTCTCTGGGGACGACGTTGGCCGCTGGTGATTTGTGACATTAGAGCAATGTGCATCCTCAGATTCTCCTTCCTCTGTATCACAAGACAACCTGAGCTGGAGCGAATCTCATCGCTGGTGAGGTTATAATTAGATAACATTCGCAGGGATGAGGAAGAAAGACATCCGGTGACCCGCTGTCACAGAGCTATCTAATGGTTAATTGCACACTCTGATAAGCCTGTATCAAAAACGGGGAATAACCTCAAGGAATTAAGATAAGAGCTATTTTTAAAGTGTTGTTTTTAAAGTGTAAAGTGTGCTGTTATCGGACGTGCAGAATTATTTTAGTCAAAAACAGAGCAAATAAAATTGAAAAAAAAAATCAGCAGGCATGATTTATTTTTTAGTGTTTTCTCCATTCACTTCAGAGTGATGTAACCATTGCACTTCAGTATTATTTATGCTATTCATTTTTAAGAAATTGGTTATTAGTTATGAATCTGAGCCGTTAGTTTTAAAAAGTTAGTTTTAGGCCCTGCATGCAAGTATGCCCACTTTGTGTAAATTTGTTCAAAGTCGGCATAAAAACGGAAGTTGTGATAGTCTTTTCTTCCCTATTGTGGTGTATATCCAAGTGAAATGGCTTTAGGAACAAGAAAACTAAAATATAGGGCAGGGCTTGATTTTGTCCATGGGGAATTGATTGGATGGTTTGCTATTGGTGGATCTCATGTGATTGACAGGTTTCCCCGCCCTCACACTAGTAAACACGTCATCAGAGAAGAGAAGTCACTGCAAGAGGGAGGGGCAGTTATTTTGATTTAAGATTATGAGGCACAATAATTTTTTAGAAAATTAGGATGAGCATGAATAAATCATTCATAATAAATACTACAATATTCCATAAAAAAAAAAAATAATAGTCAATTTTTATTTCATGGTGACTTTAAAAATGTGCCAGCCTAAGAGTTTCATCCTCATTTGCTTTCTTGCCACAGTCACTGTTAGTTTGTAAACTGGGGTTGCCAAGCCGCTTTGGAACAAAATGCATTGTTAAAAGCTCAATACAAATAAATGGAATTAAAATGAGGGTGTTCTAGGGCAAGGCAACAGCTCAGGCCAAGTTTGACAATCTCACAATTTATATTCATAAGTTATTTATATTGTCGTTCATTGCCCAGTGTTCTACCTCTCCAGACCTGCCAGGTGATAATTACGGCCTGAGTGAAATTAGCTAGTCTTCTGCAAAGTGGAAAAAGGAATTAGTACAGCTAAAAAAAAATATTAAAAAAAATAAAATCTGAAGGGCACTGAACAGGGTGCATTGTGTATCAATGAGAAATGGCACCTTCGAACGCCTGCGCAGCCGGACAAAGGTCAGCCGACTGGCCGTGTTTCACCAAGATAAAGCCTGTGCCCAGCGTACATAATCATCCTGTTATGATAAAGCCTATTGTGTACAAATTTCCATTGTGATTTAAATGAGAAAAAAGGCAGGAGATAGGAATATCTTCACTTGCACTCGAGGAGGCAAAACACTAAGGGATCTCAAAGTTATTTCTTCTTATCGGGGAATGGGACAGTGTCCTCACCGTCCTGCTAATTGATACTGAGTTATGAACAGCGCAGAAAGCAAAAATAACCAGAAGAACTATATTAGTTTTTGTTTTGATTTTGCTGGCCTATGACAAGATTCATTTCTTAATTGGTGTTTTGAGTGGGATAATTGGCCACAACCAGAACTTACTGCAGTTTTAGTGTCAAAATGCAGACCAATCTTTAACATTTGCCTGGGGAAAGAAAAATTCAGTTTAATTTATGTTTTTTTTTTACTTTGAAATTGGTAGTGGAAGTATATATGAACACCCAAACCAGCGCATATCTCCACCTCAGATGACCTGAAAAGTGCCATATTGGATGAAGATGTTTGATATTCAAGGACTTCCTCCATCTTTGACTGAATATAGTTTACATGCAAAGCGCCCTCTTTGGCTGATAGATAATCAAACTGCTCAACAAGGACACAGCACTGATGAAAACTAAGCAAGGGAGGGGAAAACATCATTGGCCTTGAGTGCTTTACCCTCAAATCAAGGCTTTCTTGGTAAAGCAGTGTGTGAAGTACATTGAGGAAGTTTAAAGGTAGTAGCCAATGGGCAGCAAGAATGGGACAAGAACTGGGGTTGATTTAATCGCTCAGATGGGAACAGAAATATGTTTGTCTATCATTGATTTGTCCAAAACTGTTATCTACACAAAGATAGACATGCCCGAGGCCAGTCTGAGACTCTGAGTACTTGACCACACTAGAAGAGATGAGATTGTGATCCTGCCGGATCTTTGCGCTGTCAGCCGAGATTCTGTTCTGATTGTGATATTCTCACTTTCAGATCATGTAATCTGTCCACAGGCCTCGAGCAGCCGAACTACTGTTCCCACCTCAATAAAACATTCAACTTATGCTATAATGACAACATCTTCAGTGCTTTTCAGATATGTAACTGTTGGTTCATTGGCCACTGGAGAACTTTTTTCTTCATTCTGTCTCCTGATGGAGTTTGGGTTCCTCGCCACTGGCTTGATTAGTTGGTGACACTTAATATTCAACATATTATTGATCTGACCCTACTGACGCTGCTTTGTAAGAACTGAACTGAGCTGGACGATGAAACATATTTTCTTGTTATCACTGTTGAAACAATCTCCATTGCATAAAGCACTATATAAATAAAGCTGACTTGACATGCTGAGTCATACGCTTCAAATAATTCTGTAATATCATAGGATATAAATAATTAAATAAACAAATAAATGATATACAACCCCAAATCAGAAAAAGTTGGGACACTGTACAAATTGTGAGTAAAAAAGGAATGGAATAATTTACAAATCTCATAAACTTATATTTTATTCACAATAGAATATAGATAACATATCAAATGTTGAAAGTGAGACATTTTGAAATGTCATGCCAAATATTGGCTCATTTTGGATTTCATGAGATCTACACATTCCAAAAAAGTTGGGACAGGTAGCAATAAGAGGCCGGAAAAGTTAAATGTACATATAAGGAAGCTGGAGGACCAATTTGCAACTTATTAGGTCAATTGGCAACATGATTGGGTATATAAAGAGCCTCTCAGAGTGGCAGTGTCTCTCAGAAGTCAAGATGGCCAGAGGATCACCAATTCCCCCAATGCTGCAGCGAAAAATAGTGGAGCAATATCAGAAAGGAGTTTCTCAGAGAAAAATTGCAAAGAGTTTGAAGTTCTCATCATCTACAGCGCATAATATCATCCAAAGATTCAGAGAATCTGGAACAATCTCTGTGCGTAAGGGTCAAGGCCGGAAAACCATACTGGATGCCCGTGATCTTCGGGTCCTTAGACGGCACTGCATCACATACAGGAATGCTACTGTAATGGAAATCACTACATGGGCTCAGAAATACTTCCAGAAAACATTGTCGGTGAACACAATCCACCGTGCCATTCGCCGTTGCCGGCTAAAACTCTATGGGTCAAAAAAGAAGCCATATCTAAACAGGATCCAGAAGCGCAGGCGTTTTCTCTGGGCCAAGGCTCACTTAAAATGGACTGTGGCAAAGTGGAAAACTGTTCTGTGGTCAGACGAATCAAAATTTTAAGTTCTTTTTGGAAAACTGGGACACCATGTCATCCGGACTTAAGAGGACAAGGACAACCCAAGTTGTCATCAGCGCTCAGTTCAGAAGCCTGCATCTCTGATGGTATGGGGTTGCATGAGTGCGTGTGGCATGGGCAGCTTACACATCTGGAAAGGCACCATCAATGCTGAAAGGTATATCCAAGTTCTAGAACAACATATGCTCCCATCCAGACGTCGTCTCTTTCAGGGAAGACCTTGCATTTTCCAACATGACAATGCCAGACCACATACTGCATCAATTACAATATCATGGCTGCGTAGAAGAAGGATCCGGGTACTGAAATGGCCAGTCTGCAGTCCAGATCTTTCACCCATAGAAACATTTGGTGCATCATAAAGAGGAAGATGCGGCAAAGAAGACCTAATACAGTTGAGCAACTAGAAGCCTGTATTAGACAAGAATGGGACAACATTCCTATTCCTAAACTTGACCAACTTGTCTCCTCAGTCCCCAGACGTTTGCAGACTGTTATAAAAAGAAGAGGGGATGCCACACAGTGGTAAACATGGCCTTGTCCCAACTTTTTTGAGATGTGTTGATGCCATGAAATTTAAAATCAACTTATTTTTCACTTAAAATGATACATTTTCTCAGTTTAAACATTTGATATGTCATCTATGTTGTATTCTGAATAAAATATTGAAATTTGAAACTTCCACATCATTGCATTCTGTTTTTATTCACAATTTGTACAGTGTCCCAACTTTTTCTGATTTGGGGTTGTATAGATTATGTTATTTGTTGCTGCCTTCTTGGCCAGGTCCAGGTCACTCTTATAAAATATATGAATGTATTAACAATTATTCTTAAAAAGCAACAAAGCAATTATGCTTTATTATTATTAATCATTTATTAATGAATTATGATTTTAATAATTTGGTCTATGGATCATTTAGCAGTTTCATACAAGTATGGGTACCATTGTAAAAAAAAGAAAAAAGAAAATTATATATAATTCTTTTTTTATAATAGATAAAATTATATATAATTTTTTTTTTTTTTTTATAATGCTAGAGGAAGTCCTTGAAAAAAAATCCTCTTTTCTCTCTCTCTCTCTCTCTCTCTCTCTCTCTCTCTCTCTCATAACATTTTACATATATGCTGGGTATAATTAATGGTATAAGTTATCATCATCTCATACATCTATTTTGTAACTATTTTAAGTGTAACCATAACCATATTTTGTCATTAAACTTTTTCAATTACAAATGATGTGCTAACTAGTTTTGATTAGCTATTGACTTTGAAGTGCTACAAATTGCAATACAATATTGTCACTCATATAGCAACGCTCTCCCACATATTAAGCTATTGTAACTGCACTTATTTCTGTCATTGGTATAAGTAGCAGTGGGTGGAAAAGACATGAAATGTTCCCTGCAGGAAATCCACCCTTGTCCCTCCACTGTCTCTCGATGGAGGAGCTATATATATATATATATATATATATATATATATATATATATAGCTCCTCCATCGAGAGACAGTCACTCAGACTCAGTTTCCCACAGTGAGCAGAGCTTCATGTCCAGAAGTCTTCAAAGACTCACTACAACATCCACTGAGGTCAGGACCTTTCCCCAAGGTTTGGACGGCCTTTGACTTTGAAGGTGAGTTAGTCGGACACAAATAAGAAAGAGCAGAAGGAGAAAAAGGAGGCCATGAACACGGTGTATCTGTCACTGGAAGAGTTTGTGGAAAGGGTTATGGCAGCTGTGGATCCTATTCATCCTCACTTTAATCTCAAAGGAATGTTTTCAGTGGAATCAACATGCACGGAAAAAGACAAATCAAAAGACGAGAATTCATCGTTCACTTTATCATGAGTGACTCTGTCTCGCCATTATTCACCGAAAGATGTATTTTAGAACAAGATCATATAGTATGGTTAAACTATAAAAAACATATATAATTTGTGTATATATTTTTTCTAATTCACTGAAGTTAGCTCAACTCGTATTAATAAGAGTGTACACAAAGTTTATTGTGTATATACATACATTTATATATATATATATGTGTGTGTGTGTGTTACTTGCCGTTTCTTTGTAATTCTGAAATTTACTAGCAATATCTGAGTGAAAAATTTCTTCTACAGCAATGTTTTTGTTTTTTTCTCAGTGTTTATACAATAAACTATATTTTATGAATGTTTTTTTTTTCTTTTTTACTGGAATTAGCTCCACTCATATTAATAGATTTTCTGCAAGAGCTTTGAGATTTCACATGCCAGCTGTCAGGATGTCACCTTTCTCTTTGAATATTTGAAAACACAAGTCTTGACTTCGATGCACAATAAACATGCCAGTTAATCTGTGTAGAAGCGTATCAGTGCTTTAGACTGGATTCCTGCCCTGAATGACTGTGTATAACAAGCCTTTAACCAACAGTCTTGTAGGACATGAGACAAAACTATTGGACAGCGATCAATAGCAGCTCCTCACAGCGCTGTGAGAGGTCAGAGGTTACATCCGGTTGTGTGTCATGTGACACGGCGAGCACAGGGACACTACAATCCTCGGACTAAAAGTTTATCATCCGTCAAAAGGTCAGATCAGCTCTCCTGACTGAACAGAATTATCAATAGAGCTGGCATCAAAACAACAGGGAACATTTTTAATCCAGTTTTACTTTATTTTAATTTACTTTAAATAAATTAATAGAAAAAGCTAACATATGACCCATTTGTGCAATATCTATACATGTATGTATGGATTAAATTGCTTATATTCCTCTATTGTAAGTGTCTTTGGATAAAAGCATCTGCTAAATGCATAAATGTAAATAAAGTTGATAAAAAGTACAGGCATTTATAATGTTACAAAATATTTATATATCAAATAAATTAAAAAAAAAATGTATAATGTTTTTCTACATTGATAATAATCAGAAATGTTTCTTGAGCATCAAATCATCATATTAGAATGATTTCTGAAGGATCATGTGACGCTGAAGACTGGAGTAACGATGCTAATATATATATGATATATATAAAATCAAATAAATGCAACCTTAGTGAGCAGAATTACTAAAATGAATGAATAAATTGCAATTCATTTATAAAATTACAATGGTTTAAAAAAACATTCTGATGATACACAATAAGGTACACAGATAATTGCTAAAATGTTTTATTATTTTATTATTATCATTATTATTATCATCGTCATCATCATTACTATTCAAGTTTAGATGTAACAGACATCTTTGCCATCTTTATTGAATCTTTTTGCATGTAAAAACCTACCACACAAAAACAAAAAATGAAAGAAAGAAAAAACAAAACAAAATAAAACAAAGTTAAGGTGGCAGCTGAAAAAAAAAAAAAAAAAAAAAAAAAAAACGAATATCCTAAAATCATCATCTATGCACTTTAAATGCAGCAAGTGTAAAAACAATAACATTCTAAGAATAATGGTTAAAACATTTACATATTTATGCCCTTCACCTTGACCAAACAAGCTTCCAGGCTCCATCAAATACTCCTTGTGTTTCAATATTGCTAAGACCTTCGAACATCGGCAAGATCTCGTTCATTTATTATAATGCAGTACCTGTACTTAGCATGCTAATAACACATTTCATCTTTCTTTTGCAACAGAGTAACTGAAGTGCAAGCATTAACATTTTCAAATTAAAATGAACATTTAGAGACAAAAAAACAATAATAAAATCATATGTTATTTAATACCCAACTGTATAAATGGTTTGTTGAAAAGCGACGGTTTATAATGATTTCAGTTATCTTTAAGAGGCATTTGCAGTTAAGCAGCGTTGTAAGGCTAGTTTCGGAGAAAGACGGAGAGACATTTTGAGCCTCGATCTCTCCTCTTTTCCCCAGTTCATATAAATAATATCTGTATGAAGTCCGAGCAGTGACTCGCTGAACCTGTGGCCGTGGAGAGGAGTGAGCGTGGAGGACGAGCGCAACAACGACAAAAAAGTTGCAAGCAAACAAAAACAGATTCTGCGAGGGTTCAAATGATATTTCCCCCCTTTTCAAAGAAACTGTGAAGATGCATAAACAGCTTTATAGAGGATATCAAGCGCTTGCCTTGATGAATCACGTTTGGATTATTTCTGAGCTCATTATTACTTGTTCAGTTGCTCAGGTAGACAGTTAGTTGTCCACTCGACTCCACATGAAGCAAAAACCAAAGTACAGCTGGGTGAAACAACAATATAAATAATGTTACGCCTCTTTGAGACAACTGCCATGGAAAGGCACCAGAAACACCTGCAGTTATTAAGTTTCATCAACAGAACGCAGAATCATCTCAAATTTAAAAACATCTGCTCTTTAGAATTAAAGGTGGAACAATAAATTTAGACTGGCAGAAAGTTATTATTCTTTATATTATAGAGCACTGGCTCCTATAAAAGGACCAAATAAAGCGCAGCAGAATCGGCTTCCCTTGAATGTTCGGCATCAGAAGAGCAGGAAGACTTCAGTCCAACGCGAGAAGCTTCTTCATCGACTAACAAGCACATGTACACGGCTGAGGACAGGCGACAGAAAACGACAAGCTCGGAATGAATGGTGCCCTTTTGTGGCCAAAGAGAAAAACATAGTACTTTTGTGTAATATTCCACCTTTGGAGGAAAGGAAACTGAATTGTCTTACTGTTTTCGTGGAAAAAGAAAAGTTCAGGTGTTGCTTCATTACGTCGTTTGCTACATTTGCAAATGTAAACGTTTGTCAGAGCCAAACTCCGGGCCCTTATTCAGATGCATATCAACATCTCATGTAGAAAATACTTTGTACAATATATCAGGCACTGATAATGTGAATTTACTATTAACAACCTAGAAAAAAAATAGGTTTTTTTATTCCTTCCCAAATTTCTAGAGTAATAAGAATTGCATCCCAGCAACTAAGGCAGCAGCTTTAAAAGTTCCGATGGAATTCTGTGACTTGAGTTACCTAACAATCTCACTTCAGAAAAAAACAAACAGAAAACCATAAGACATTTAGTATGTTAACTATAAATGTTGTCTAATTCAGCCATACACATTCCCTGAGGATGCTGGATGTTTGTTAGTTTCCTACACTGAGCCACACATGCAGAAACACATCCTCATTTTCATCACAACATTTCATAAATCTGTGGATACACACACGACGACGACGACGATGACGAAGCATTGAGTTTGAGTAGATGTACCTTGCTTGCTGAACTGCCTTGTCGAAAATTACACATCTGGACTAACGAAAATATATCTTGAGTAGCTACATGTACCGATGTCTTCAAAAAGTCTTTAAAAGTGTGTGTGTGTGTGTGTGTTTGGGAGCTCCTACAGAAATGCTAAGCTGACTGAAGTTTCTAGCATTAGGCACCTTGATCCGCCTTGGCACGTTTCAAGCACTGCGATTGGTTGTGCTGGGACTCATTGGTTGGAGGGTTCGGCGCTGGCCTCGGGGACGGCCCGGTGGAGGCCTCTCTGGATGTGAGTTGTGAAGTCGTATTTATCGGAGCAGGAGTGCAGACAGATGCTGCACTGGAAGGGCCCGCTCTCCCCGTGGCAGCTCATGTGTAGGGCGTACAGGACCTCGTCCAGGAACACGATCCCACAGTGAGCGCACTTACTCGAGAGCTCGTCCTGCGTGGCCTGATCCACCTTCTCCGGTTTGGGGGTTTGGGAAGTAGAGCGTTCCTCTTCGGGTTCCTCTGTCTCGGAAACAGGCGACGCTCGTTTCTCGGCGACGGGGGTCCCGTTGGGCGTCGGACTGGGTTTGGAATGTTTCATGGCGAGGTCGAGAGGCGTGTCGTTTTCGGGACCGGACGGGGTCGGTGGGGGGAAATGAGGAGGTAAGCTGAAGGCAGGGTAAGGCACAAAGCTTTGGCACGGATTGGGAAGGCCGGCTACGGGGCTCAGGTAATGACCCGGGTTGCCCGGCACTGACATCTTGTACTTAGTCCAGAAGCGCAACCAGTCTGACTCGTTTTGCAGGTCGTTGTGGAGGAAGGGGAGGCTGAAGAACGGGTACTGGTACTTCTCGATGGGACTTCCAGGAGGAGAGTAGCTGGCCTGCTTTGACGGGCGCATGTACTTCTCGATGGGACTGCCCCGCTCCGAGCCACCCTTACCGTCCCCAGCGTGGGGTCCCGATCCAAGCCCGTTCCCCTCGGCCCCTCCGTCCGCGGGACTCTTGTGCATATGCAGCGGTGGCATGCGCTTGTGGATCTCCAGCGTCTGGTTGACGAGGAACGCGTGGGTTGAGAGGGGGCTAGGGTGACTTTTGGGTCCTGAGGGACCGAAAGACTCATATTTGGCCAGCTGGGATTGGGCCTCGGCACGTGATAAAGAGCCGTCGGATCCGGGTTCCTCAGTCCTCCTCTCCAACGGGCTGCCGTTGAGACGCTCCTCGCTGTTGACCCGCTGCTGTTTGGACCCCACCTGCTCCTGCGGGACGGGCTCGGGGTTCAGGCGCTTGCGTGTCCGTCGACGGATGATCTGCTCGCCGTTGTTTTGCTTGATAATGTTCAGCGGTCTGGGGGTCTGGAAAAGAGACGTGGAAATTACTTTTCAGAGCTATGTTGAAGTTGTGGTTGAAATGATGAAAATACTTCATATTTATGAATTAGTGATTAACAATTCATTATACAGTCAAAACATGTTTAAGCCTTTTTTCAAGATTTACATATTATGTATAAAGAATTTTAAATGAGTAAAAAAAAAAAAACTAGGAGTTTAATGAAACATTTTGTTTAAATCTTAATGTGATTCGTATTCATAAATAAAAAAATAAATACATTTTTTTATAAGTTTAAAATTTATACAAAATGTGTTATTAGGCTCTAGTTTCTTAATTCATAATATGTAAGGATTCAATTCAATTTGATGGAATTTTACTATTAATTGAAAAGTGTAAATATTGAAAAAAAGGCTTTTTAGTGTATTTATGAATTATTAGCTATATCTTTGTTGGAATTGGTATCAATGACATGATTGTCATTTTTCGTATCTATACATTTATTCAAATAAACAATAAAAATTCAGGAGAGGAATAAAGTGATAAATAGCTTGATATAATGAAGACAAAAAAAAAACGATTTGGCATTATCTTTTTTTTTGTTAAAAATAAATATATTTATGAATTAGTAATGAATAATTCATTACATCTGTACAAAAAAAATGTTTTACCTTGAAAAAAATATATTTAAAAACTTTTTTGAGAATAATTACAAAGAGGTGTTTTTACTTGCTAGATAAACCGCAATCATCAAAACAATGTTAAAACAACAAGAACACAAAGAATACATTTCTAAGAATTTACATTTTTAAAAGCCTAAAGAACAAAGTCGCAACCAGAGAGTCTATGTTAAAAATGTTACATTTTAATAGTTTAATTGGGAATGTTTTTGTTTTTTTTACAACCTCCATGAGTGTGAACCTAACAAACAAACACACACAAGCTTCCCTGTGTGTGTGTGAGAGACTGAACCAGATTCATTTCAAGCCTCATAAACAGGTCTCTGATCTAATATTGTGATTTCAGTCAAATGATCAGTCATCCCTTCTGGGACTCGCAGGACACACTCCTGTAATTAGACTGGTTAGCGTAATAATCTGCCATCAAATGCCTATTAATTACAGCTTTATTTTCACTGGACTACATAGCCAAGCTCCAAAAATCAAGGAAGTACAACGAGTCCACAAACACATGAGCGAACAACAGAGGAGATTTTCAGCTCGACTACCAGAAAGAGACAGAAATCGACGAGTGGAATAGTTATCAATTGTGCTACTTTACGAGAAAAAGCCAGAGGTAACCGTATGTTCCCTCTCATTTCTCATCCTCTACGTCTACGCTAAAATGGAAACTACTGTGGTTGGAGAGATGAGAGATATGCATATTTCCTCTGGTGGCAGACCTGCGACTGGAGGGAATAATGGAGCACTTGTCTGTAATCTATTTTCCTGAGCTCGAGATTCTGTCCTGGTAGGCAGCGGCTCGGGGGAAACTTCAGTAAGGTGACGCAACTCATCTAGTCTCTGCTACACTGCCAGACACATTCTTCCAAGCCAGAGATCACCCACGATCACCCAGAGCCAGAGATAATTGGCAGAGGAGTCCCGTCAGGCGTCGGGCCGCCACTCGCCTTTGTAGCTCGGATAAGGAAAGAACGGGAGGCTTGGGATGGCTAAGTGTTTCAGTATGAGAGAAGGAACATATTTAAAAGCTGTATATAAAAAAAAAATTATGCAAATATGTAGCTCCAACAAAGCCGCCTGAATCAACCGCCTCTGGCTCCGCACCATATGTTCTGGGGGAAGAAACACGAGATGCATATTTTCAAGAATGTTTGACCACTGGGGGCCGGAGTTACAGCTAAAACAAATCTTTCTGTGTTGCTTAACTTCAGTTAATGCCCTGTGATGGATGGTGTTAAAATGCGAGCGTCAGGCCGGCTGTCTGTCTGAAGAGAGGACGGGATAAACGGCAGATAAAGAAAGAGTGCCCTCTACTGCTGGACCCTGTCAGGCCCTCACTGCACAGGACTTGAGCGGACATCTCTTCTGTCCAACTTTGGATTATTCCTTTTTTTAAATGGACATTGCTTGATTTATCAGTTGGCTATGAGTTCTTGACTTTTCTTTTTCAAATATCAAACTAGAACAGAGACAATACAAGTCTAAAACTAAAGCCTTTGATTACATCTACTTACTATAAAACAACTGAGAAAAGGGGGATTAAGTTTGGTGGTCCTGCACATTTAATAATACCATTTAAGCATTGCACAGTATGAAGAAAACTAGAAAAGGAGATCATTCTAGCAGACATAGCTTTTTGTGTTTCTTAAAAATTAATAATAATAATAATTTTATTTTTTATTTTTATTAATTTTAAAAGCACTAAAATGTGCAACTACCCCGCCCCCACAATAAATGCATACAAAAAATGTATAAAAATTATATAATTAATGTGTACGCCACTAAAATGTGCATGACGCAAAATGAACATTAATTCTACAAAAAGTCACATTTTGTATAAAATAAATAAAAAATAAGGCAACATATAATAATTGTGTATGATACTAAAATGTGCAAAAACACACACACAAAATATTTATAATAAATGTGAATGACAAAGATAAAAAGAAAATTTTGTATAAAATAAATCAAAAATAAACCAGAAAAAATATAATAATTGTGTACGACACTAAAATGTGCATGACACAAAAAGAAAATTAATTTGTATTAATAACAAAAAGTTGTACTTTGTATGCACACCGTACACTGTATATAAATACATATTTTGTAATAATATAGCTAGTCAGCAATCTTGGGTGTCTCTCTATCTTCTTAATGTGGTTTAAGTGCCTCAGAGTTAAAGACCCTCGTGTGAAACAGAGAAAATAGTTTGTTTTAAACACTGAAAGGTATTTAATGCTCAAATGAGCTGGAGGGTCCGTCTCGACCACGCTGTCCGTGAACAAAACCTGTCTGCTATTCCAGCTATTTTAATTATTTCTAACTTTTGGGCTTTCTTGTTCCAACGGGTGGTCAGAGTTCAGAATCCGAGAGGACTTTTAGGAGAACGCTCGACATATTCTTTCTGCGTCCCACACAGAAAAGTGTCATGACGATGAGTTTTATGTCAGGCACTGACACACGGCTACGGCGCATGTCGGGTCCGATTATTAGAAGATAAAATCTGACAGACATTTATTATTGCAATGTGTTCTGGCATGAGGAGTCCAGACCTCCATTTAGGGCTCTCTACAGTGTGCTTTTATGAGGTGCTATTATGAAATGATTTCTGTACAGCATATAAAAGTTTTTATTCAAAAGTATAAAAATACTACTGGAAGCCGACTGCCAGGCTGACATGAAGGACACAGTCTCCGCTGGCCTGCGTCACAGCGCCATCGCTGAAACAGTCACTCGATTATTTATCAAACCAAGAACCTGAAAGACTGCAAGACATCTTCTACTAACAGCCCCAGCGTCTTTCCTCGGCTCCTGAAGATGACTCAGCATCTTAAAGCTGAAACCAGAAACAGAAACATCACGCAAACAAATCCTGCATCCAATCTGCAGTGTTTCGAGGGATCCTGAGGGCTTCGAGAGACGGCTCTACATCTTGTTTATTAGCTTCTAGTGGAGTGTGACGTGTACACAACCTGATGGTCCACTGCAGAAGCTACTTTACAATAAAAGAACATGGAGAAGAGCAAGAAAAGACTGTCCATTCAGTCCACCGCTGGCTTTAGATCATCTCACCACACATATTAAGTATCATCAAAGATGAGCACTGAGATAGAACTAATAAAATACAGATCCATATACGCTTTTGCTAGTTTTGTAGACAAGCCAAGTGAAATTCACCAGAACTAGATGCAATCATCGTACAAACGTGAATAGAAAAACAACTTGAACACATGAAGAGGAGAGTATCAGCCCTCATTAATGGATTGAAGGTTTAAGGCCATAACAGATTACATCAAATATTCCAGAACCAATGATTATTATGTATTTCCTTCATTAACGTTCTGGATTGTCTACATTCTTCCAGTATGGAAAGAGTCAACTTGCCATATTAAAATATGCTGCTATCAAGAAGATCAGTGTGACTTACAATATTTTCTGTCAGCAAATCAACTTTCAAATGCATGACTCATTCTTTCCTGTGATTATTTAAAGGTTTTCTGTGGTTTGCATGTCACTTCTGTACAGCCTGGGCCGTGGAGAAACACACAACATGCCTCAAGCTCACTAAACACAAGATATGGGTATTGGAGCAATAATGAAAATGCTGAATTATTATTATTGTACACTACAGTTCAAAAGTTTTGGGAGAGTACAATTTTGTAACTTTTCAATTGATAATAATCAGAAATGTTTCTTGATCAGCAAATCAGCATTGAATGATTTCTGAAGGATTGTGTGACACTCAAGGCTAAAATCAGCTTTACATCACAGGAATAAATTACATTTTAAAATATATTCAAATAGAAAACCATTTAAAACTGTAACAACAATATTTCAGGGTTTTACTGTATTTTTGATCAAATAATTGCAGCCTTGCTCAGCATAAGAGATGTCTTTCATAAACATTAAAAATAAAAAAATCATACCGACCCCAAACTTTTGAACGGTTTTCAAATCAATGTCTATTCTTGCTTCCTCAACATTACAAAATAAAATCGTTAAGGAGACGAATCATTATTTGTAACTGGAATCAGACATGAGATTAGTAGAAATTAATATTCCTATAATACAGCTACTATTTGCATATAAATGTGGTAATTCACCAATAACAATACATGTCGGTGCATTCACTACAATTTAGATTTTTAAAATGCTTGGAAAGACATGAAATTCAGCACAAAAACTGAGAACAATTAAGCCATCTGAGCAATAATTCTCATAAATATCTCATTGTTCTCTCCGTGTACTGACTTTAGGCCTGAAGAATAACTGAAGCCACTCTCATTAAATCCATCTTCCCTCTGCTTTTAATATCAATGTGATCTCAGTTGTAAAGCTATCAAAAATGGTTTCCGTTTCCCTTAAAGCCACGGCCACCCCACTGTTTGTGTCCCAGGAACCCCGAGCAAAGACTGATGGAACTCCAACATAAATGTCAAAGTTAGAAAAACGTACGGCGTGAGGAAACGTATTTACTCCAGACAGTGTTTAATGTGGGGCAGTAAATAGAGCGTACAGTATTTCACAGGCCTGGCTGTGAAGCGCTCATTGATCGCAGGCTCTGTGATGAGGCAGATGTGAGGGGTCGAGCCACCAGGTGCCGTGGCCCCTGAAAGAGCCTGTTGTGATCCGGTGCCTGACCGCTTTACCCCAGTCGACCACACTGATTCAGTCGGCCCCTGTATCCGAGTCTGTGCCACCCAGGCTCTGCTCCCGAAAGCCCGAGGCCACTGAGGAAAAAGAGCGCTTCCAACACTGCATATCAAGACAGGAAAAAAACGAAACACTCACAGACTTGACCCAATTCTGAAGCAGCTCCAAAGATTAGAACGCGAAAGCAACGTTAAGTCCGTGCACAATACTGCTTCTGTTTCTCCGCCTTAATCACTCACATGTCTGTTTACTCGTCATGTTTATCCAGACAGCATTTTTAAAGGAAGTAGAAGAACACTAGAACACTTTCAAGGCTGCAGACAAAGCTTTAGGTACAGTCACAGATGGACATTCAGATCAGAATTAAATTGGGAGGGCAAAGAACTGCGAGGCAATGAAGCAAATCAAATTAAGTCATTTTGTGACCGAGTCTAGAAACGAGCAGTTTCTTTTCTTTGGGCACAATTACACACTTTCTAACTTTGCTTTATGCATTTAAGCAGAAAGCGTGTGTAGAGTAAGTGCAACAGTGTCCACCCACTTTTTCAGTGGCCTTGTTTCCGGAAGTATTTTTCCAATTCATTTTTCTCATAGAGATTTTTTAAAGAGTTATAAGCTATGAAAATCAACCAGCCATGAGGTGAATCACAACACTAAAAACTTTGATTTGAAGCAGAAAAGTATATATGAAGAGTTCAGATGCAAAAGCCTCTAAGTTCCATCGGAAATTTTCTTCTTGAATGATAATTTTTATCAAGCTTGTATAATAAGTTCAGTAGTTTCACTTAAATGACAATTAATAGGTCATTTTCATTGCCATTTAAGTGAAATTACTGAACTTAAATATACGAGCTTGATAAAAATGATCATTCAAGAAGAAAATTTCAGATGGCACTTTCAGATGGAACTCTTTATATATATATATATGTCATAATTCTCTGACTGTTGGATTTTTTTTGTAGAATATTGGGTAATGTAATTGGGTTTAACATGATTATTTAAAAAATAATAAATAAATAATTAGGGCGGATGGCTTTAACAAAAGCATTTAGCACTGATTAACAACCTTAGAGGAACATAGAGGAATTTTTTTTTTTTTTTCAAACAATATGACTTTTACAGGCTTTGGAATGCAGAAAGATATATTTAACAGAATGTCAAGCTGCTTTTTTCCATACTATGAATGTGTTTGGGAACTAGAAACAACATAGTCACCATTCACTTCACTGTATGGAAAAAGGCAGCCTGGACATTCTGCTAAACGTCTCTTTTTGTGATCCACGCGAGAAAGAAAGTCATCCGTCTCGACTGGGGTTTTAAGGTTGTGCCAGGAGCCATTGTGTCCATCTCAGGTTTTAAGGTCAGGTGTTTGTTAGGACTGTGGGAAGTAGGACTCCCAGCTGGTGCAAAATTACTTCCATAGGGCCATTAGCTGGCTTCAGGGTATGGGGAAGGCCAAAAGGGCTATTCCCTCGGGATCGTCGCCTGACAGCGCGGAAATGAAGCGATCAAACCGAAGCTGCTACGCTGTCACCTCTCCATTCATTTGAACTCTGTTTCTATGATTTGTGGGTGGGCTGGCGAGGCGTTTGCACTGATGTTTTCTTAGTTTCCCCCTTACCGAGTGCAGCTTCTGATAGAGGCCACACGCGTTGCACACGTAGCCGCCGTTGGCATTCTTCCTCCACAGCGAGGTCTTGGTGGTCAGACAGTTGGCGCAGAAGACCCCCGAGCCCCGCCGTCTCTGAAATCATAAAAAACAAAGAGAGCCAAAATGAGTTTTCAAAAAAAAAAAAAAAAAGAAAAAAAAAAGCGAGCTGCAGAGAAAAAGAGGGATTGAGATTCAAGCTCAGCATGGAGATGGGAGCTGAATGTAAAAGAGAGCAAGAAAGGTAGGAAAAAGGCAAAGAAATCCCAAGACTCAGTAGGGTGCAGCTGGATTTGACAGCTCTGATGGTGACAGGCACAATGCGTCCAATCAGAAAGCCAGGATTAGGCATGATTAATAGAACCAAGCTGAATCCAACACTAATTAACCTTCCTGTGATGTATAGGCTTTGTTAGATACCACTGTGTCAGCGACAACACCGCCAGCTTCAAACTGGGTCGCTCGCACCGGCCTGACATAAATATTTTGATCTTTCAATAAATGTCTCTTCTCAAACACATGCATGACGTGAACCTTTAAATACATGGCCGCAACTCAAAATATCTAGTAGCTTGAAATATTGCACTCGACTGTGAGAGAAGGGGAAAACATAAACTCAAGTAGGGAAAAAAAGTAGAGAGATATAGCCGCATGAATCATCCGCCGGGAACAGACAGAACTAAAAAGTGAATCCCGAGAGTCAGCCGAGGCAAATCACAGGAATTATCTCGCTTATGGCCCCTGTAAAACTCGTTTAGGCTTATAGAATGTGTACGATTTATTTAGCCTAACTTCAGACGGCTTGCGCAGGGAGCACATTTCTCCTGCCAGAAAAGTACAATGCTCCTAATTGTGCTCTAATACATTTAGAATGGAAAGCTTTCTGCAGACATAATTTTGGCATCGAGTCGGTAGAGCTTTTTTGGCAGGGAAAGGGGCACTTGATTCATCGGGTGTTTCACAACGTATCAGTAAAAAGTTTTGGGCCGCCGCCAAGCTTCCTATAGGGTAATTTTTCCGTCCAGATGCGCCATTGGAGGGCCTGCAACAGCTAAACTAATTATGATCTCACCTTCGAAGATGCTCGCTCACTCTACGGTTCGACATCTCCCATTAATCATAGATATGTAGAAAATGAATGTGAAAAGAGAATGAGGGACGGTAGCCCGCACGACCATAAAGAATAAAAATGATGGCAATAACTTAATGAGATGGAGCAATGTTTTCCATGAGCTATCAGCAAATGCAAAGTCACTCTGACAACTGGCCTTTGCAACCGCAGAGCATCATTCTGATGCATGCAGCATTTCAGGCAAAGAGGGAGGGATCTCTCGCCCTTATTGTGCACATAAAACAAAAGTTGCTCAGTGAAGATTCATAAACACTTTTCTAATGGCTCTCCGCAGCAATAATGACTCGACCCGTACATTAAGGGATAGTTCTCCCAAAAACTATAATGACTATTTGTCATCTTTTACTCACCCTCAAATTGTTCCAGACTTGGATGAGTTTCTTTCTTCTGTTGAACACAAAATAAGATATTGTGAAGAAATGTTGGTTTTCAAACGGTTGATGGTATCCAGTGACTTCCATAGTAGGAAAAACAAATACTATGGAAGTTTATGTCTACCGTCAACTTTCAACAATCTTTAAAATATCTTCTTTAGTGCTCAACAGAAGAAACAAAAGTATGAAGTATATTACAAAAAGTATATTACAAAAAGTATGTTGATGGTTTTAGATGCCAACGCTAATATTATCAGCACTTCTATTAAATATATAAGTTTGTAATTCCAGACCTGTATGACCTTCAGTGAAACGAGATATTTGGGAGAGAAAACAGACTCAAATATTTTTCAAAATATCTTCTTTTGTGGTCTGAAAAAAAAAAAAAAAAAAGTATTCATACAGGTTTGGAACAACATTAGTATGCATATTTTTAGGGTGAACTATCGCTTTAAGAGTGCAAGATGTCAGGCATATCCTCCAACACAAACCCACAATACCTTGCTGGAAGATTATCTCAAAATCGAATTACGGCTCATTAACGTCAAAATCAGTGCTTTCTTACAACCTTTAAGCAAGAATGTATATATTTTCTGATCTCAGTGGGGTTTTTCAGAGGGCCACATGCTAGTCCTGACAGTTTAGACATGATTGATTGATTTATTCTTTCCTATCCTGTTCTAGCGTTACAAGCCAAACAAAGTGTCCGTCATCAGCTATGTGGATTTCTCTCCCTGGCCTTCTGGGCTCCAGAGCCAAATCACTCACACGTGTTCTGCAGTCCTTCACTGCACAACAGCCCCAGAGACTTAATATACATGCAACCTACACAAATCTGATCATTTATCTTGTTGGTCATATCATTCATTTGTGCTGGGCCTCCTGTTTAGCCATCCAGAATGCTTATAGAGTTAGTGAGCCAAAAGTGTTGGATTTAAAATGAAATAAATCAAAAGCTCCGACACTTAGGCTGATCGTATCTGCATCTGTTTGATAATGGCTGTTTCAATGTTAGAATTAATCTGACTCTTGTATGTCCAGCATTTTTATCAACGGGCAGAGTAAAAAAAGTCTCCAATTAATGAACATTAAGTTTATGTTCACTGTATAACCCAATGCCTTACATATTATTTTAAAAGTACAAGTGAGTTTTCCAACCATGATTCAGTTCAAACAACAACTTACATCTACAACTCGGCAGGAACTTGCTAATAAACGACCAATTATACACACAAACTCGACACAGGGACTGCAACAACAACTGGCTGGACTAATATCAGGTCAGAGGGACTTCCAAAATAATCCAGAGTTAGTCGACAACACGCATCTGAAGGAAAAATACATAAAATAAGCAAACATGGCACAAGCATTACATTATACGTATGAGGGCAGGGTCAAATAAAGTGTCTATAAAAGTTGTTATTGCCCAGAAAAAAAAGTGTTTTCACTTTAAAATGGTCCGAAGGTGAATCTGCCAGTAAACAGCCTAAATAGTGAAATTGTAGTGAAAATCTTAGCTAATTAGAAACCTTATAGCAGTGGCTCTCAACCAGGTCTCAATCAGTAAACAGGTCTGGAGATGACTTACAATTTAAAATAAGTCATTAATATCAAGATGTTTTTTATTTTGATTCATGTCCTCAAAAACTTTTTTTTTTCTTTGAAGAACCAGGCACTTTCTTGGAAAACCAGGATATATGAGGTAGCCTTGTTGTTAAAGTGTGATTTCTAGCTCTATTTTACAATGAATATATATTTTTATGCCAAAATCTACTGTAGATTTTATCGGATAGAAGAAAAAAAAACACATTTTAAAAGTACTTATGGATAATCATTTCCAGTAAATCATGACTGGAAAAGCCATGTAAGTTCACTGGTTTAAAAAAGTGGGATCTCAGAGCAAACATTCAGCTCTTAAAACTTTAAGAGATTTAAAATTTAATTTACAGAATCTAGAAGGCTTTTGAATATTGTTGTGGACAATGGTTGAGAACCACTGCCACTGATAACTAGGCACAACACGCATCTAAAGGAAAAATACATAAATTAAGCAAACATGGCACAAGCATTACATTATACGTATGAGGGCAGGGTCAAATAAAGTGGGAGTGTGAAAAAGTTGAGATGTGAATGTCTGTGAGGAGGGGGTCGTGGGTCAATTACACAGGAAAGCCCAGAAATAGCCTTCCCCTGTCGAACGGTGCAAAATCCCAGACTTCCTTTTCAATTATCAACTGGACTGCCATCTGTAAAAATGAATGTGTACCTTGCCTTGCCAGGTTCTGTTGTTTTATCTCTTTCTCCCTCCATTACATCTCAGAAAAAGGACAAGTTGGCAAGGGAAAATAAGAATTAAAAAAAATCCCGCACGTTTGCCTGGCTCGCTGCAGCTGCTCACCAAAGGAGAAGGAGGGGAGGCGAACAAGAGAAAGCCCTGATTGTCTTTGTTTTCCCAAAGTGTAAGGCGATTTTTCTCGCCTGCCACGTCTGGCCGTGCTGTGAGGTGATGCATTGTTTTTTTTCCACGGGCTAGAAGGGCCGTAGAGATCCCAGGTCCTGTCTGATCCCGGGACTGCTCCAGTTTATCACTGTATCTGCGTGATCCTGCTATCCGTCACGGCATTCACTACAGGAGCCATGCATTATCACACAGCGCTATCACTGGTTAAAACATCACCAATCATAATCAGAACAAACTATGTCATACCTTTCATCTGCACTCGGGATGAGGCGTCATAATAAGCTGGATCATTTCTACATTTCCAGACAGACAAAGGTACGTGTACAGGTAGGGCAGGGTTAGAGGTTCTCGCGGTAAACAACAAAATGGCTGTTCTTGTTTGCATTGCGGGCTGTGATGAATGACCGTGCTGCACTCTGGTGCTTTCTGTGGGTGTAGCCTGTGCTTTCTGTTTGTGCGTGATTGATTACGCATGCCTAACACTAGGCGCTCTAGGGAGTCCGACTAATTCGGTCCTGGTGAGAGGAATCTGAAGTAATTAGAGGCAGGACCTAATTACATCTATTTATTTAACAAGCATGTTCCCACAATCCCATAAAGCTCTCCATTAAAAGCTTCTAGTCTCAGGTGAAAGAGGCGGGGAAGAAACATCACACCTTTCTGTCTTAAAACTATTATGGTAATCGGGTGCTCTCGAGGTTTTGCAACCAGTTTCGCACCCATTGTGAACTTTGGGCACTAAACAATGCGCTGTCTATGAAAAATGACCTGGAAATAATAGCTTTCAGCAGCAGGGAGATTTTCAGGCCTCTGCAACGTCAATCCAACAGTCAGTTCTGGTGAGGTGGACAGCGAAATCATGCATAAAAGCAGAGACAGTGAAAATGATGAGGGGAAGCAAGCGACGCTTGGAGACTGAGACACATCACAGATGTAATATGTGAAAATAAGGGATAATAATGCATTTGGCATGTCGTCTGGATGTAAGAGCGAGGATTCTTTGGTTTAAAGGGGGCGATTTGCACACAAAGCTGGTGAAATGAAATTACATGTAATTCACTTAGGCAATCCGCGGGGCCTCTTACATTAAATAAACAATTATTTAATCAGTTGCGGGGAAATTAGGTGAACCCCTACTGACAATTTCAATTTCTGAAATCCTGCATCAACTTTTCAAGGCTCAGGCGGTACCGTCGAAACGCCATCGGCAAACATCTGGATACAATTGCAGACATATCGAACCATCAAGTCCTATCTTAGGTGGATGTTTTACCGGGTTTACGCAAATCCGAAGTCTCTAGCTGAAACGGAGCCCTAATTACATAATTCAGTTTGATAAATAAGGTTTAATATATTCCGTGAAAGCTTCATTCCTCCTAGAATCTGGGAGGCCACAGTTCAGGGTAATATTCCCACATCACGTCCTCATTTCTTCACGATGCTCTCGATATGCTTCGCGTCAGGAAGAAGTCTATAAAAAGTAATAAGGATGGTCTCAAATCATCTGTAGTCAATCGGAAGAGTTTTTAAGCAATGATTCAATTAGGTATGGGCGAGCGGGGCTAGTTGTCACACCTTTTACTATACGAATAATATTTCTCAGGGTACGTTCTACTTTTTTGAATGTCTGTAAACTTAAAATTTCTGCAAGTTTAAAGTCTGTGAAGTGTCTATGAAAGTTGTTATTGCCCAGAAAAAGAAAAAAAAGTGTTTTCACTTAAAATGGTCCGAAGGTGAATCTGCCAGTAAACAGCCTAAATAGTGAAATTTAAATAGTAAAACAACACGCATTTGGACTTTTGACTCAAAATCTTAGTTAATTAGAAACCTTATAGCATTGGCTCTCAACCAGTAAACAGGTCTCGAGATGACTTACAATTTAATATAAGCATTAAAATAAGCTAAAACAACTAAAAATCAAGATGTTTTTTTATTTTGATTCATGTCCTCAAAACCTTTTCTTTCTTTTCTTTGAAGAACCAGGGTTTTCACTTTCTTGGAAAGCCAGGATATATGAGGTAGCCTAATTTTAAAAGTGTGATTTCTAGACGTATTTTACAATGAATATATATTTTTAAAAGTCCTTATGGATAATCCTTTCCAGTAAATCATGACTGGAAAAGCCATGTAAATTCATTGGTTTAAAAAAGTGGGATCTCAGAGCAAACATTCAGCTCTTAAAACTTTAAGAGATTTAAAATATAATTTACGGAATCTAGAAGGCTTTTGAATATTGTTGTGGACAATGGTTGAGAACCACTGCCACTGATAACTAGGCCCCAATCGCCCGTGTTAAGCATGCAAGTTGCAACTGTAGCAACTTGATGGGCTTCGGCTTTCCGTTCAAAGACAGAACCTTCTGTTATCTCTATCCAAATCCCCATCCATCCCTTTTGTCCTGCCCTGCGTCGTACCCCGCTGCTACACGAGACCACCTGAGCCTGGGCTTTCTCTCCAGATCAGATCGAATCGGAGGACATGATCAAAGACAGACGGCTCTCTATATGGAAGTGTGAAGCGCAGATATCCGTTTGCACTCAATGGGCTTATGGTTGCAGTCATGAGAGTCGCCTATTGTACTGCAAAAAATCAAAGACCTCCTTCCTTCTCCTGCAAATAGAATGCGGCTTTATGTATTCTGGAATAATCTATTCCAGAGGCCGAACAATACTCCGGTCTCTCCTTACCGCTACAAAGGCATTAGGCCTTTTGACACTATCGCTACACCCGTATCCCTTATCTAGGTCTTCCTTAGATATGTGGTATCCTCTTCTGAGAATCAGTTCCGAGGACAAATCCTGTCCCGGTGACAGGAGAGGAAATCCGGATACGCCACAGCTGGCCTCTAAATGTGTCATGTGTCATATCTCTGTGAGGTTCTCTTCAATGCTGTTTGCGTCGACTCGTCCTGGATGTCATAACATGGGGCCAAGCTGACCCAGGACAGTAGTTAAAGTGACTGACAATGACGGGCAGGGAAAGAGAGCACAGAGTTCAGGCATGACTTCACCAGCACACCTGCTCGGGTGTCCGAGAGGACGAGGGGCCGTTGCCCGATCTACAAATCAACATCGTCTACAAGCTCGGTTAAACCATCAAAATATGAGGAAAATATCGTATGTTTTTCAAATATTTTAAATGTGAGGGAAGAACAAAACACTGTACTTGGTTAAGGTATATCAGACAAAATTATTTGGCAAAAAAAAACTCTGCAAAAGCAATGTGTAGAAAAACAAAAAGCTCACAAAATCGTTAATAGATTTGTAATAATGATTGAATAAATGTGTAGATCTGAATTTTCCTATAGGCTGTATGATATTTGAATATGAATACATATATGGGTCAATGACTTTTTTTTGGTATGAATCTATTGTTTTTTTTGTTTTTTTCCAGAAATTCATTAAATATGCAATTTATATATACAAAACTTGAATAAAACTTTTTATGATTTTTTATTTCGGAATAAAAAGCAGGAGGGTATACAAGCAAAAATTTCTCATTATATAAATTCTAAAAAGCCTCATTAAAACAATCCTTTAACAGTAGTTTGGTATAAAAAATTTTTTTTTAAAAATAAATAAAAATTATCTTCGAAAAATGATGGGCTGTTTCAATGTAAAGTCTCTTAAAACATTATATAATATAATAATAATAATAATAATAATAATAATAATAATAATAATAATAATAATAATAATATGAGCTTCATCATAAAGGTTAGTTCAAGCCAAAAAAAAAAAAAAAAAAAAACCTTTATCTTTATTAAATCTACATACAAATATTTTGAAAATAATAAAGATGTGTACACTCTTATGTATTCACGGTGTAAGAAAAACATTTATTTTTACTTGATTACATGCCACAAGGTATTTTTAAAGACAGATTTTCAAAACCCTAAACCAACATGAGTTCGTTTCTAAGAAATTGGCACGTGTTTTAAACAATATTTTAAAAGACGTTTCCTTTTGCTTAACATGAACACTCTTGCATGTCATTGACCTTACTGTATATTAGTTTGACCTTCAGCCATGTCACCAGCCAACTGATGCATGTTGCAAAAATAATACATAATATAATATAATATAATATAATATAATATAATATAATATAATATAATATAATATAATATAATATAATATAATATAAAATATGACATTTAGCAGCAGATATATTGAAAGCAGATAGATAGGAAGGATTGAGAAACAGCAGATAGATTGGAAGGATTGAGAAGTATCATATAAAATAAGACTTCACTCTGAAAGTTTCTGCCAAATATTTTCAATCTGCACGCCCAGGGCAAACAATCAGAATTTTTTTTTTCCTTCCCTAAACTATATAAAATAGAGACTGTGGGAACTGCCACTAGCAAAACTGTGGCACACTTTGCTTTAATAGTGTGTGCTGTAATATTGTGTGGAAAGAAGGACATAGAAACCTCAATTCACCTTGCCCTGGAGGGGAAACACAGGCCAACAGAGACATGTGAGGCGATCTATGTGTGGGAGAGAGACAGTCTATACTACACAACACCTGAATGTGAGCCGCCCCGTACGCTAACAATGACAGACATTTTCCACTCCACTACTGTTTCTCTGCTGTATATTTCACATAAGCTTGCTAAAGTAAGCCGTGGGCTGCTTGCTGTACATTTGTGGCTTTGCAACACACACGTTACGAGAACGTCACTGTTGAGAATGAGCTGAACAGAAGTAAACCACATGCACATACACACACCGAGGTATTCACACCTAGCAGAAGCACACAAACTCTCGTCTTCCATTTACGTGCAATTAAGCCAACTGGAAAAACACTCAAAAAATATAACCAGGGCTTTTCAGCTCATATCAGTTTCACTGTCAGACATGAAGCATCACAATAATTGCCCTGTAACTCAGAACCCAATATTTTACTGTGCTCAGAGAAAATATCGAATTCACAAGGATAACACTCATACGCTTCACCTCAGAGAACCATCTGGCAAACGTACCCACTCGAAAGCAGCGAGAGAGAGAGATTTTGTGGTGTAGGCAGTGACTGCGTGGGATCTGATATAGCAGTGACACCATTTCACTTGATAAACATGGTCAGATCTGGTTGAAGCAGCTTGCTGATCCTGGATCAGGGGTTCGTGGTAGGCGACAGACATTAGGTAACTAAATAAAACTGACTGTTGGATGGATTTTGGAGATTTATTTTTTTAATTTTTTTCTGAAAGCATCAGGCTATAATGGCAACATGCCATGTGTCAGATGTCCTCAACATTATTTTCAAATGGTCTTTTATTAGATTTGCATCATTATATTATACAACAATGCATGATGGGACACATTAGTAGAAATATCCTTGGCAACTTCTTTAGAATGTGAATAATGAACCACCTTTCCCTGATTGTACTTTAATTACTTGAAAAGCTCAACTTTTATTTGTTCTCTTACTTTCATCTCTTGGTAATCACTTAAAAGTGTTATGAAAAGTTACTTTCATAACTCTAAAGAGGTTTCAAAAATATTTGTAGAAAAAATGTCAATGCACAGAGATGAAGCTGTTGAAGGAGATATTAACAAATGTAAATTTTTAATATATTTTAACATCCATTAACACAAACTTTTGCATGTGCCTCTCCATAGCTATCACATACCAAATCAATGCCATGCTATTCATTACATACAAATTAAGGTGATATTTATACATCTCATACCAGTTTTATACCTCAGATGTACATTTCCATATAACCTAAGCTTACACATACTGTATGTATGCATTATAAACCTCTCAAACTGAACATATTAGCCATATATTGCATCAAACAGACTTGCGTATTAAGAACGTCATGTGATATTAGGAGCAGCTTAACTTTGTCATCGTGAGAAAGAATCGACATTAGTTACAAAGCAATCCAATGGAACGAATGCAGGATGACTCAAAAGTCACAGGAAAAACTGGAGAGAAAAGGGGGTAAAGTAGATGAAAAAATGATAAGCTGTGGGAAGGCAATGTCCCACTAAGCTAAAATTAGCAGTAGCTCGAGTAACTCCAAGGGGCTCAGACTGAGAACCTCCATCATGTTGCCCAGAAATCATTCACACACTCAGAGAACACATGAAGAGACCATCCGCCAGAAACTAACACTAATGAAGCCTCCATGGAGCTTCTATAGTTCAGCGGCCATCGGCTCAAAACACTTATATTGACACTGAGCTCAGACAAAACGCTCCTGACCGACACGACAGCACAGCAGAGTTTGCTTGTGTGTTAAAGGGACAGTTCACAAGAAGTCATCATTTACTCACCCTGGTGTTGTTGTAATCCCATATGCCCTTTTTGTTGTTTTTTGACCAGAGCTTTAAAAAAGACTCACAGAATGATCTCATGCGACATGAGTCGTATATTCCAAGTGTTCTGGGTGGATACGATAGGGTTTGCTGAAAAACAAACTGGAATTAAATGTATTATTTAATGAAAATCCTGACATTGGCCGTTGGTCACATTCATGAGACTCTTAGAGTCGCAGTTCACTCCGACTCGCCTAGAAAAACACACAAGCTGTGAGAAATCAAGATCGATAAAAACGTGACGTGAAATACAACGCCTAGAACGTTTCCGTGCTCTTTCTTCACTGAGTTGAATATCTCTGGACTGGAACTATGGTTGTCAGAATCACAGATTATTGAACTCGATAACTTCTTGTTACGACGAACACAACAGAGATATTCGCCTCAGAGAAGAAGGTTCATGGATTGTATTTTGTTTCTGGTCGAGTCGGAGTGCGACACTAACTGAGTCTCATGAACGAGCACAGAAGACCTCGGACAAGCTCAGGATTTATGTTAAATAACACATTCATTCCGGTTCGTATTTTTTTTAACCAATCCCTATCGTATACACCCAGAACACTTGAAATATGCAACTCGTGTCACATGGGATCATTCTGTAATACTTTTGCATTTAAAGCTTGATGTTGGTCGCTATTCACTGCCATTATATCGATATTTGTGTACAAATTCTCCTTTTGTGGTCCAAAATATGGCGTACGGCATTAGAACACCACCAGGGTGAGTAAATGAGGACTTAATTTTTTCAGGTTTGGGTGAAATGTCCCTTTAAGATCTACAGGAAAACAAAACGGAGTGAAAAGGAATAAGGAACATTTCAGACATTGGGCCCTATTTTAACGATCTGAAACGCAAGTATCAAACTTTGTGGGCGGACCTCGGGGTTGGTCGGGGGTTGGGGTTGGACCGTCTAAACTGGGTTGGTCTGAAGTAGCTTCATTACTCATAGGTGTTGTTTTGGGGCGTAACGTGAAACCAATCAGAGCGTCATCTCACATTCCCTTTAAGAGCAGGCGCACTTATTCCGTGGCAGATTGCTATTATAATGGCGGATTTGCCAGACGCACGCCAGGAGCGGTTCACAGCCGAGGAGACCGACGTTCTCGTCAGGGCCGTAAAACACAGAGAAGTGACATTGTATGAGGATGGAGAAACACACCCAAATTAGCTTCGGTTAAACAGGCGTATGATAATTTGGGTAAATGTGTAAGCTAGATTTATGCCTATTTTTTCACATCTTCATGGACACCACAATGATTTCCCTCATGTGGAATATTTTTCCTTGTAATTATGTATGGTTTCAAAAATGTGAACTGCTGCGTCTGTGTAGATGAGAGAAGCAAAGTGTATGCGCGTTGTGCACACGCTACATTATGGCCAAGCATGCGCCCTTAAAATAGCATCTGAATAACGCGCCACTGACTTTAGACGAGGTTTTTCCTGGTCTGTGGCGGAATTGTTTTCTGAAACTGCAAAATAGCACCAGGGAACGTTTGCGCCGGAACACGCCTCCTCTTTTCGCTGAACCGCCCCCGGGAGCGCAAGTTCATTCCCTAATTTACCGACGTGCGTCTGTCGAGGGAAAAGTCCGCTGTGCGTCGGGTGGAAAATAGGAATGATACATGTGTCGTGTACAAAGTCAATTGCGCTGGGTGCAAGATAGGGCCCATTATAGTGATTTAACAGTACATGTTCATTGACTACACTGAAAAGCAGTTCTCTATGTCTGTTTGCAGTGGTAAAGTGCAGCCTAGCGAAACCACCATACGATTTGATAAAATGAACAAGGCATGTTGATTATGCAGCAAGACTGTGGAATGTTGGGAAAAGTGTACTATCCGTGAGACCGGCTTCACGAGTCGAGTTTCATGTGTTGTAATTGCCTAGCAACCCTGGACAAGTGAGCTCTCTAAATTAGCTGCTAAAGACTGGGAGACTTTTGAGCTAGTTGAGTAAATTTCATTGTGCTAAATTTGGATAATTGCATGAGTTTTCAGGCAGTGTGGTAATGAATGGCACTTTGTTGTATTAAATCCGGGGCTAAATGGCTGGAATACGGGAAAGACATAATGGGGGATTGAGGCCAACACCTCCATCAGTCTGCAGGAGAGACTGAGGCTCCACTAACACAATCAAGTCATCATCAAGATCTGACTGAGAGGGAAGTTCCTGGAAGTGAGATTTCATGGAGAAATAGGAGGCAAGAACAGACCATATTAATTCTTGCAATGTAAACATTACAGCATCATAATCTGATCATTTTGCATTGAGAAAAATACAACACACTCACTCATATTACCAGATTCTGGACTAGAATAAAAAAAATGATAAATAAGAATAATAGGACTGACAATGTAATTTTGTCAGTTGTGCTGCCTAATATTATATATATATATATATATATATATATATATATATATACACACACACACACACACACACACACACACACACACACACACAGACACACTATATATAATTACACACTGTATATACTGTACACATACACAGGCATTGACAAATTAACATTCAATCATTCCTCCTGACCTCAACATATATATGCGATTAATTTGATTAAAATTAGTGATCATCTGACAGTCCTAAAATTAAGGGAAATTATGGATGAGGAAGTAAGAGTTTTTCTGCAGCCTGTCAAAGACTCTTGTCCATGTTCACCTTGACCCGGCCGGCCTGAAGAGCTCATTTCCCAACACTGGATCCTTCCCCTTCACTGGGCTGATCAGAGCGGGTCACAGGTCACAGGTCAGTACGAGGAGGACAGTCTATTTCAGGCCTTCGCATTCAGAAACACACATGCAGACATGAACGCTGTCATTTGTTCCCTTTCCTTCAACCATTATGCCTTTACTGTAAAGTAAAATTTAATATGCATGTCATCTGCATGAACAGTTACTGGAACTGAATCTTAACAGGAAATATTTATTTGATATAAAGAATACCAAAACTTACCAGCAAAGAATAGAAACTGGCCCTTAACTCACTGCTCAAAAATACAGATATGATGAAACTAGGTTTGTAATATTTCACTTGTATACTCTATATATGCTGGACTTTTCCACAGGATCCAGAGTGTTTTTAATGGGCGCGAGCAACACTAAGGTCCATTCCCAATCCATCTGGAATTGTCTCGAAGGACACCCGTCTGCCCTCAGGCAAATTCAAACACTTTCCAATTTTCACACTAACTCGAAAATATCTAGAAGACACCAACATCCAACCTCTTTCTCATCGGGTGCAACTGACCCTCTCAACCACGAAACACATGCAGCATTTTTCCTTTGCCTGTAAGTTAACACACTTTCTGTCTTGACCTTTGCTGCTAGCTAGCCATTGTTAATTACCCCTCCAATCGCCTAAATGTGCTGGTTTGTGGAGTTTTAATTAATGTAGCCACTGTAAATCCCATCTGAGGGCTTTGGTGTGTAGGCATTTTGTGACACTTTGATTTTAATGAAGCACTGAAAGTCAAGCACACAAAAACTGTTAAGAGATTGAGTTATATTAGCACAGATGAGAGTCTTGACCCTCATTTATTCAATAAATGAAATCCAATATCTATTACACTGAATATATTTTTATGTTTGCACCTTGTCATAAACGTGGCACTGAATAAACAAGATATCGACCTCTGCAATGTTCAAACATATTGGATAAATCTCACCGATAGAGCGTGGCGTAAAGAGTGTGACCTGCTGTCAGCTCTCATAAAGTGTGTAATGGTGTAAAAGACTCGTTTCACTCACACAGATTCATAAGATGTGACTTCTGCATCGGAGGAAGTGAGCGTGAAGCATTAAGTGGCGGTAACGCTGAGTGTAATCAGTGTGTTGTACCGTCTCATTATTAGGACTCGTGCAGATGTGTGACCCTCCACCGCTGGATCAGTGTTGATCAGCTGCTGAAAAGCTTGTTCAAATCCTCTCATCATTTTCAGAAAAGAAAACACTAATACATCTTTCCAAATATCAACTGTTGTGCTCCACAGAAGTAACAGGTTTGGAACGACATGAAAGTGAGTAAATGATGACAATTTTCACTTATATATCATTTATATATAATTATAATTCATATTTTTATATAACTATAATTATATATTTATATATTATATGTTTGAATATTTATTATAAATATCTTTATCTATATATATATATATAATATTTTTGTGTATGTAATTTAAATATCTTATATAAACTATAATAAACATTTATATTACTATAAATAATTATAATATATATATATATATATATATATATATATATATATATATAAATGATTTGTAAATATTTTATATAATTGAATTTATAATTACAATTCATATTTTTGTATGAACATAATTTATGTATTCATATTATATATGTGTATATTTATTATAAATATCGTATATTAACTATAATAAGCATTTCTATATTTATATGAATAGTTATAAAATATATATGTTGCACACACACACACACAGATATCTGTATGCGTGTGTGTGTGTGTGTGTGAGAGAGAGTGTATCAACCATGAAAATCAAATTTGCCTTGATCTTTTGACAAAATTACATTTTTGCAACAGTACAGTATGGAAATATTGCTGCAAAACATTTTTACTAAATATTATCAAACGGTTAAACGAGTGATCAGTGTTTTTATGAGACGAAAGGAAGATGTGTGTGTTCTACGGGAGGTAAATCCTGACCACAAGCTGTTTTCTGTGGTTACTGAGTGTCACTGCTGGTTGATGAGCATTATGGGATACGACCATTCTCTGAGTATCTCTCACACTGAACCGTAAAGAGATGAGCACAGCAGCTATGATCAATACATGAATTACAATTGTGTTGTGTTCAGTCTGCGGGGAGAGCGTGCTCATTGCATGCGTGGAGTCAGTGGCTTTACAACAAACAGGCTCGGGCTTGAGCGTAACCGGTGCGCGCCGCTGGCTCAGCGGATCGAAGCCTATCTAGCGTGGGCAGGAATCAAAAGTGCTGTGAAGGGAATTGATGGAAGTGGAGAGCCGGGTCACGGTGTTCTTTTTCATTGAAGACAGTGAAACCTTGAACCGAAAGAATTACTGATTACAGAACTTTATTTCTGCTATAATTATTGAATTCCGATGCATAGGCTGACCCTTGAAGTTGTTTGAATTTGCTGCATGTGGATATGTGCTTTGATAACCCGCGGCGTAGAGAATATGCACGTCATCAAGCACGCATGCATTCCTTCATTCAAGTCGATACATACATTTGGATTGATTCTCGTTTCTTGTGTGAACTCCTGCAACACACTCCAAAATAACTCACTTCACTGAACCTGAAATTACTGGACAGTATATAGTATTTGTATATAATCAGAATGGATAATGCAAAAATAAAAATAAAATAAAAATAAAAATAAAAAAATAAATAAAAAAATAAATAAATAAATGTGACCCTGGACCACAAAACCAGTCACATGTCGCATGGGTATATTTGTGGCAATAGCAAAAAAATACATTGTATGGGTCTAAATTTTAAATTTTTTCTTTTATGCCAAAAATCATTCAAATATTAAGTAAAGATCATGTTCCATGAAGATATTTTGTAAATTTCCTACCGTAAATATATCAAAAATTTATTTTTGTGAGTGAATGCAGCAAAATCATGAACATAAATGAACAACTTTAAAAGTGATTTTACAATGTTTAGATTTTTTTTGCACCCTCAGATTCCAGATTTTCAATAGTTGTATCTCGGCCAAATATTGTCCTATCCTAACAAACCATACATCAATGGAAAGCTTATTTATTCAACTCTCAGATTATGTATAAATCTCAATTTCAGAAAATTGACAGGGTCACACACAGATATATATATATATACACACACACACACATATATACATATATACATATACATACATAAAAATCCAAGTTGCACAGTAATGCATGACCTTGACTGTCTTTTTGCTTTATCGAGTGGACTGAAACACATCACACCTCTCCTTAAAGCAATGACAACAGTTTCACTTTGTCTGCCAAAATGTCCTTCTCTTGTTGGATCCATCAACCTAAGTGGCTAAAGTATATGGAATCCTGAATCCTCTCCAGTCAGATCAATAAAACTGCTAATAGTCTTATTACTTTACAAGCTTTATTAACCCAACACCTACTTTATTTCCTTGATGACATGAGCTCCATTTCAGACATAATAAGCTCAGCTGACACGTGGTCTGAATGTGTCCGATGCACATCATGCTGTCTGTCACGCATGCAACGGACCAATCAGAAGACACGGCGCTCGCTGATGTCACTGGTAAGAGACATTGTGACATCATGAGGCTCGTGGGACCTAATTCACCTTTGTAACAAGAGGCTGTCAAAACTCAATCGATAAATGAGTGAAAGGTCAGCATGGCCTCTGTGAGCAGTATTCAATACTTAATTACAAGAGCTGACCCGCTGTACGAATTCAAATGGGTATTTAAAGCGAGAGGAACATCTGCGACATGACATCAGCAAGAACCAATGATGCTTCAGGTGTTTATAAATGCTTCAGGAAAAACACTCCTGCTCATCTCTGGTCAAATCTGACGGGGTCTATAGGAGGAGGAGGGCTTTACTGGGAGGTTAAAGGACAAATAAAGGGGTATGCAAAGATTTAGCCATGTATTAATTTGATTTCTGTTATTTTGCTTGACTTGTGTGTTTTCAATTGCCCTGCTGGATATCCCACTGTGAGCAATTACATGCATGTGTGTCGACTCCAGACAACTTGACAGACCGGGAAACATAAGTAATTATGTTTGGTCTATTTGTTGATGCTTTGTGTGTGTGTGTGTGTGTGTGTGTGTGTGTGTGTGGGTGTGGGTGTGGGTGTGTGTGTGTGTGTGTGTGTGTGTGCGTGCGTGTGTGTAGGATGTATGCAGGGGAAATTCACACCTTTCTACACCTAGATGTGAGATATGCACATTTCACCAATCATGTGACTACTTTGGAAAGTTCAAGATCCACAATAAAAAATTATTTACATATAATATACAGTATAAAATAAATAAATAAATAAATCTTTTGAGTATTTTATATGTCTATTGTATTATTTATTAATATAAATATCACAACATTATGGTTATACAGTGAGGAAAATAAGTATTTGAACACCCTACTATTTTGCCAGTTCTCCCACTTAGAAATCATGGAGGGGTCTGAAATTGTCATCGTAGGTGCATGTCCACTGTGAGAGACATAATCTAAAAAAAAAAATCCAGAAATCACAATGTATGATTTTTTAACTATTTATTTGTATGATACAGCTGCAAATAAGTATTTGAACACCTGAGAAAATCAGCTAGAATTCTGACCCTCAAAGACCTGTTAGTCTGCCTTTAAAATGTCCACCTCCACTCCAAGGCCCGTTTTAAGTTTGCCAATGACCATTTGGATGATCCAGAGGAGTCATGGGAGAAAGTCATGTGGTCAGATGAGACCAAAATAGAACTTTTTGGTCATAATTCCACTAAACGTGTTTGGAGGAAGAAGAATGATGAGTACCATCCCAAGAACACCATCCCTACTGTGAAGCATGGGGGTAGTAGCATCATGCTTTGGGGGTGTTTTTCTGCACATGGGACAGGGCGACTGCACTGTATTAAGGAGAGGATGACCGGGGCCATGTATTGCGAGATTTTGGGGAACAACCTCCTTCCCTCAGTTAGAGCATTGAAGATGGGTCGAGGCTGGGTCTTCCAACATGACAATGACCCGAAGCACACAGCCAGGATAACCAAGGAGTGGCTCTGTAAGAAGCATATCAAGGTTCTGGCGTGGCCTAGCCAGTCTCCAGACCTAAACCCAATAGAGAATCTTTGGAGGGAGCTCAAACTCCGTGTTTCTCAGCGACAGCCCAGAAACCTGACTGATCTAGAGAAGATCTGTGTGGAGGAGTGGGCCAAAATCCCTCCTGCAGTGTGTGCAAACCTGGTGAAAAACTACAGGAAACGTTTGACCTCTGTAATTGCAAACAAAGGCTACTGTACCAAATATTAACATTGATTTTCTCAGGTGTTCAAATACTTATTTGCAGCTGTATCATACAAATAAATAGTTAAAAAATCATACATTGTGATTTCTGGAATTTTTTTTTTAGATTATGTCTCTCACAGTGGACATGCACCTACGATGACAATTTCAGACCCCTCCATGATTTCTAAGTGGGAGAACTTGCAAAATAGCAGGGTGTTCAAATACTTATTCTCCTCACTGTATGTGCTGGAAATGTTTTTGTATATAGCATTAATATAACATTATATTAACATGCATTCAATATTTTACAAATGAAAGGCATCTCATTTGATTATTTATTTATTTTTAATTTTTTTTAGAACGTGGATACAAATTAAAATACAAGATTACTCCTAACAAAAGAATGATAAGTCTGGCATCAGAGCTTCACATCAGGTAAAACTTTGCAACAAAAGACTCAAACAAGTAATGCATTATAAATTCAGATCAGATGAATCGCGTTTGAAGCCATTCAAGCATAAAAAGTCAATTTACCTGTACACCGGTGACGCAAATCAGCTGAATATTTATATAAATGCACCAAAGTGCAATGTGATGATGAAAAGAAGAAAACTTTAATTACAGTGCGTGTTAAGTAGCAGAGATTCTCTCACCTCTATAAAAGGATGTTTCTAACACTGACGACAACCAAAGCCACATTGGCGAAACTCTGATGCCTTTTGTGCTGATGTCGGCCAACATCTGAGGAAAGGTGCGCCCCGGTTTCAACAACAGAGCGTGGTTAAGATGCCAGAGCAGAGGCAGAAAACTCAGAAATCAATTTAAGGGTCACTGCCCATGCAAGAGTGGAGAGGAGAAATAGATTTTCTGCTTCTCACAGGTGGCCACCTTGACATTTGCAGGCACTGCGAAACTGTGAGTGAAAGAGACGTGCTCATAAAAACACAAACGCCTCAGCTTAACGGAATAGCTCATTCAAAACCGGAAATGCTCATCAGTTAATCATCCTTGTGTTGTTGCAAACCCATATCTGACATATAACTGTGATTGTAAAGAGCATCAAGCACTTGGTTGAAAACCTCAAGTTGCACTGGTTAAATTACAACAAGCGTTGTACATTCTGTAAACATGAAATCTAAATATAAATTGAGAGTGAGGAAATGTAAGAAACAGACCTGGCAGAGAACCAGAGTCTCTGATTTTCAATTCCATTGTTTTATCCCCTGTGATATATTCTTCATGAGAATAAAGCATGATGAGGGGATGAGGAGGAAGAAAACCCCTCTGAAACGAGAGCTGAGGGCTGCAGCTGCAGGAGTGCTATTTAGAAAGCATTACGTCACTGCGAGAGGGGGCTTACCAGTATCAGACATGCTAAACCCATCCGATATTAACGTCTCATTCCTGCACTGGGAAACAGCAGCACACAAACACACTGGTGTGAAGACAGATGATGGGCGATCTGAGAGCTATGAAGGCACATATGAACACAGTGTGGATGAGAGTGACGTCTGACGCAGTGGGATCGCGACTGACAGGTCTCAGAAAGCCTTTCATGTTCCACTATAAATACAGTTTGTCGGGCTGTGGGCTTCAAACATGTGAAGCAGTGGCTCGCATGCAGAAGTCGTGAGTTTGATTCCTGCCTGTCAAGTGTTCATCCCAACTTACTTTCTCAACTTGATTTAAAAGTAAAAAATACACCGAAAAAAAGATCAAATTCATTGCAGATTAGGCTCATGTGGTTTGCACATTTCGCAACACTTTCAAAGTGATATGTCCAGTGAGTGGCGCTAAAAGAGCGGTACGTTTTATCCAAAACAGATAAACACAAATCTAGCAATGTTTTAGGTATAGACGATAGTTCCATCTTCTTGCCTCATCACAACACAAACACACACACACACACACACACACACCAGTCGTTTCTGCTCATCTGCTGATTGACTTTCTAAATGCAAATACATGACAGTTTTGACTGACTACGAGCGTAGTGCTTCACCTCCTCCATAGTGACTCAGCATTTCTTCGAGAGGGGAATCCCACACACACGGCTTTCTTCTACCTGTTTATTCTCATTTTCCAATTTCCAATTCTGTAAAACGGTTAAAGTGTGATTCAGTGATTCATTCTCAAGGGGTTTCACACACGTGTGCAAACACACTCACATTCACACCAGGAGTTGTGCGTCATTCAGAATAGAATTGAGTTGCCTTTTAAATTCACATTCAATTTAAAATTGCATTTGAATTGAATTTGAATGTAAGGAAGTACTAAAGCATTGTTGGCTTGATAACATTCAAAGTTTTGAAGCTTTATAGGGCTAAAGGATAAACAGAATGATAGATAGATAGAGCGACAGAACGATAGATCGATAGAGCGACAGAACAATAGATAGAACGATAGATAGATAGACAGAACGATAGATAGATAGATAGATAGATAGAACGATAGATAGAACGATAGATAGACAGACAGACAGACAGACAGACAGACAGAACGATAGAACGATAGATAGATAGATAGATAGATAGATAGATAGACAGACAGACAGACAGACAGACAGACAGAACGATAGATAGATAGATAGATAAAGATAGATAGATAGATAGATAGATAGATAGATAGAGATAGAACGATAGATAGATAGATAGATAGATAGATAGATAGATAGATAGATAGATAGATAGATAGATAGATAGAGATAGAACGATAGATAGATAGATAGATAGATAGATAGATAGATAGATAGATAGATAGATAGATAGATAGATAGATAGATAGAACGATAGATAGATAGAAAGAACGATAGAACGATAGATAGATAGATAGATAGATAGATAGATAGATAGATAGATAGATAGAACGATAGAACGATAGATAGATAGATAGATAGATAGATAGATAGATAGAACAAACTAACTAACAAATGAACGATAGATAGAAGGAACGAATGAACGAATGAACGACAGATAGATAGATAGATAGATAGATAGATAGATAGATAGATAGATAGATAGATAGATAGAACGATAGATAGAACGATAGAACGATAGATAGATAGATAGATATATAGATAGATAGATAGATAGATAGATAGATAGATAGATAGATAGATAGATAGATAGATAGATAGAACAAACTAACTAACAAATGAACGATAGATAGAAGGAACGAATGAACGACAGACAGACAGACAGACAGACAGCTAGATGGATAGATAGATAGATAGATAGATAGATAGATAGATAGATAGATAGATAGATAGATAGATAGATAGATAGATAGATAGATAGATAGATAGATAGATAGATAGATAGATAGACAATGTTAGTTTATTTATTTTAACATATTTAATAAATGAACTTTTGTCGACCAGGGCGGGAAAAACACTTTGTTTCCCACAATGAATTACATGTGAATTTCTTTCTGTCATTCCACTTCAACTTGCAACTTTTCCCCTGACACACTCCTTCCATCTGTGTTTTCCTCAGCCTTGAAGCCGCCATGGGGACTGTAAGCTTTATTACCAGGTGCATGCTTTTTTTTAAACAACATTATCAGCTAAATCCATGAAACAATGCGGCAATGTATTCTGATTATAAACAACGAAGCCCGCAGAGGTTCCAGCGATGATAACGCTTCTCTGTGAAAGTGTTGCGAATGCAGTCTGTCGGCATGAAAGATGACTGACAGCCAGACAGACACGTTCTCGAGTGGCACGCTTGTTAAGTATAATGTCTGGGAATATGGTGAATCTGCATGGAAATCAAAGATTACCATGCTGATCACTCAAAGGAGCTGAAGCACATGTTGTGGAAAAAGGCCAGTTGTAAAATCTGCCAGAACGGAGAGGCGAGTTCAGCAGAGCTCCAGGCGATAGAAAACTGTGCTGAAGACGGAGACTCGCAGAGAATACAAGTGTGTTAATGCTCTTTTCTTTATCAATGGCTCCCGGCCAAAGTGGAAAGCAAGAGAGAAAAGGTTGGGTTTTGACTGTGCGAGCAACATTTCTGTGAGTTTTAAAGCCGGAGATAGTGAGCCGTGTCAATGCGAGAGGAAAGTGAGGGAGACGGAAAGTTCAGGAATGAAAGAAAGGGCCTTTTCTCCTGTTGTCTGGAGACGGCATCTTCGACAGGAAATGAACACAAGCCTCGGCTGAAGCGGCTGGTGCTCATGCCCACTCTCTGCTTTCTGTTCTCACAAGAGGATACTCTTACAAACCCTAGCAAGCCGCCTGGCCGTCTCCTGCCTTCATAGGGAGCATGCTAAACATCATAAGATCATATGAAACGCTTCACATGGGCATTAACTTCTATACAATCAGCCTCTGCAAGGGGGACTAGACTCACAATTGATTTCAGTGGAGTTTTATGTAAACCATATTTAATAAGCATAATACATAGCTAGTGTTATCATCATCAATGAAGAGTAAATGAAAAACTGTTAGGCAAAATAAAAATAAAAACTAATATAAATGGGGATAAACAGAAACTAAATTAAAATAGTCATGACTCCAAATTAATAATACAATATAATACAATAAAAATGCTCAAATACTAAAGAAGAGTAAAAACAAACAAAAACTAAATTAGATTTTTTTTTTTTTTATTGTAAAATAGAAATAAAAACTAAATGGAATTTTTTTTAAGCTGAAACAAAAATGACTTTGAGAATAAAATACAATAAAATAAAAATGCAACAAATTCTAAAACTAAATTAAAAACTAACAATGAGGAAGAGTAAAATCTTAAAGAAAAATTAAAATAGAGTAAAATAGAAATATAGAGTAAAATACATTTTATCCATACTTGTCTGTCTTGAATGAAATAATTGATCAACCTTTCTCTTATAGCGTCTGTCACCTTGGACCCACTTGATGCAATGCACTCTGGGATTGCATTGTCCACATAATTCGGGGGCCAGTAAGAAAAGAGTTACGTTTTCAAATTACTTCTATTTGAACTTTCTATCAGCATATCAGAATGATTTCTGAAGGATAATGTGACACTGAAGACTGGAGTAATGATGCTGAAAATAAATAAAATCAGGAATAAATTACATTTGAAAAAGTTGAAAATAGAAAATAATTTGTAATAATATTTCACAATATTACTGTTTTTACAGATCGAATAAATGCAGTCTTGCATAAACAAACCAAAAAATTATTTTTGAATGGTAATGTAAATGCTGCATTCAAATTTCTGAAGAGGCAGCACAATTAAGTGTGCACTATGTAGGGTAACTCTAAGAATTTGGAACAGTGGCAAAGTACTGAGAAAGATCTTGATCTTTTCCCTCACCTGACAACTCTGTAAAGCTGTCTGCCTCTCACTGTCCTCTTCCCTGTACATTAGTATGAGAATCACTCCCACTCCTCTCAACTCCCGCAACGCTATTTAACCAACAACTCGAACGCCATCAAAACGAGAATAGAAGTCAGTGAACGCTGCAGATCAGTCATTCTCTCCCCATCACCTCTCACGTTCTCCCACTCTCCGAGCGTTCCTGAGCTGGACACTGTCCAGGATCTGTAATAAAGTGCTAAGCAGAAGACAGGAAATACTGGAGAAGTCGAACAATGTTATGACAATACTTATAACTTTTACAGTTGGGGCCCAGCTGCACATCTGCACATCTGCACAACATCAGGCTCTCGCTGGCCCAGACAAGAGGAAACCATTTCTACTCCTGGCATCCAGCGCCTCCAAACAGATGTTATCACTTTACCAATAGCCTTGTTTTGTTGTCTTTTTTCTCTTTAACACAGCACAAAGAAAAACACAACACAAAACGGCCATTTTTCAAAAGAGGAAATGGGAGTCGTTGGCGTTAGGGAGGGCAGCATGGAGAAACAGCATGATAGATTAATAATAGTTACCGTAATTGATTTAGCATGAAGGAATCCGCATTGCCTCACAGGAAGACGAGCTGTCGCGCTAACAGAACATGCTAAGCATCTCGAGAGCTACTCAACAGCCTGTGAAATTAGCCCAGCGCCCCACAGGTAGTCATCTGTGTGCGACAATATCACTGTTTCTTGACCGCAAACTAAAGTCAATTTAAACTTAAACGACAATTATAGATTGCAGTTTGACTTTTCCGTCTAGCGTTCCATTAAGGCACGGGGTGAACTTCATGTTCTCGAGCTCAGTCGCGTCTGCACATGCTTTCAAAGTATTCTCGACCACGGATGGACGAGTTCGACAGATGGACAGTACAATTGCTTTTCTGTACTCTACAAGACATCAGGGGGCAGCACTGAGTCGTTTCATTTACAGGATAGAAGAAGAAAAGTAGCAGATCCGTCATTGCATGCAGTTTAGAAGAGTAACCAAAACAAAAATGATGGAGAATGATATGCAGCTTTGTTTACTGTTCCTGGAACAGCGTGTTATGCAACGACTACTCTTCTTCGACTACTGCTTCTACACTATATAGGGAATGTATTGAACACACTCCCTCAGCCGGACTGAGTGGCAGAAGAGCTGCTGAGTGACTGGATTTAATATGGAAAACGCCAGTAAAACGAACGATTATCAGTTTAAACTAAAGGTTGGACTCGATATAGTGTTCTTTACAACTTATCAAAGATCCAGTGATCATGGATATTGACATGCCGCCAGGAATCGTGTTTCCTGACATTTATATGTGCCTGATTTCGACGCCGAGGAAATGCATAAAGCAAACTTGCCTGTGAACACTTTATATAAATACAATATAGGTCTAAATCCGGGTGATCACTTATATCAATGTTATATATATCATCATATCGCACAGCCCTAAAACGCGTATAGTTTTTTGTCAGTGTTTAATTATGCAGAATATACGATGGTAAATATTGAATTGATGAGTTGTCAATACAATATTAAACAATACAATATATAGGGTATGATTTTACCACAAAATTCAGCATATTGACATAAAATGATAACTGCAAATCCACCTTTCTCTGCCTGGATCCAGTTGTTTCTGTGAATCGCAGTGATCCATTTGCTTCTCTGTTCTGTAGCTTTCGGCAGTCTGTAAAAATACACCTCAGATTTCTTGTCAAATCTATTTGTACAGTCAAATCTCAAAGCTCTTTCCCGTTTTAGATGCGTTTTGTGTTTTTCACGTCATCCGTGCTGAAAACCAATGCTGCCACTCAGTCTTTCTGCCACACGCATAACCTCTATACATCACAACTGAGTACTGACACCTAGTGGACACTTCTGTCTGAACATTCACCTTGAGAATGTGCTGTTTTACGAGCGGATGTGAAAAATGGGCTCCACGCGGACGGTGTGCGAACCATCGTGGAACACGTACGCCCAAAGTATACTTAACACTAAAGAACTTTTTTTACCTTAAAATAATGTTTCCAAAATCGTTTCAGTGGTTCATCAAGTCGTAACGGTGAACGGCACTTCTGGATTCGCTTTGCGGCCCTATATCTGCTATAACTGCACTATGCAAGTTTGCCAGATCGGGTGGCGTTTCTGTAGTTCAAATGAGACATAAGAAACTACAAATTTGACTTGCTTTACGGCAAGCGTTACAATAGTCATTATTTTGTTTTTCTTCGCTTCTGATGTCGCAATACATCATACTTTCATGAAATCATGCAACATACTCTACCCTTGTCTGTGGACATCGTTCATTCCAAAGCCGGTGCTTTATAAACAGCGAGTGTGCGTTCGACGGTAGGCTAAATTATTTACGACAGCGGTAATGGACTATTCCGCTTCCAACCTGTAGGGGGACCGAAGAGGAAAAGTGCTTTGGTGTTGCTTTAAGCCTGATATGATCATGAATTTTGTGCCGATGATTAATCATCACACAAATAAATTGAGATTCATTTTTGTTCATGTTACTTATAATTTAGTATGAAGGAACACATCTGACATCTTTACTTCATAACAGTGTTTTTTATATACATTATTCTTTATTCCCTGCTAGAAAATGACTCTTCTGTTTTCTGTTCTGTGATTAGAAACGAACGCGACAGGCCTACTATCCATCCTGTCTCGCTTGCTCCATCCAAACGTACATACAGCTGCTTCTATTTCGACTAAGTGCGAAGCTTGAAATAATCAGGAAATAGCTAAGCTAGAAGCCACAATACAACAGAAAAAAGAAAAAGAAACATAACTCCAGGCTATTGCAGGTGTAAACTCTGGTTTGCTTACGTCCCATGTGAACAACGCAGGCTTCCAACTTTCTGCAAGTCTTTGGAAACAGTGTTAATTGTTCACAATTTGACAGCAAAACGCAGAAGTCTGGGGTAAAAAGTGAGGGAAACCAGCCTGGCTGTTGTCGTTATGTGATAATGAGTTTTTATTAGCATAGCGTGCCTAATCACAATCGACACCATCCGCCATCCGTTTAAGAATCTTTTGTAGAATGTTTTTGGAATAGTATCTTTTTTTTGACTCCCCACGCAACAGTGGATTTGCTCCAAATTCCAATTTAATCACAACAGACCGACTCTGCATATCCCTGTCGTTTTCCCCTTCATCTTTTATTTATCATTAAATACAGATTAAGCTTCCGTTCGCTGGGGATTGGAGTTAATTCTTGCTGTGCCGGCCCTTGCTGCGATCTCTGCTGTACCTTCCACTGATCCAACACTGGGAAATAAATCTAAATTATTCATTTATACCACACAAATGTCCAGGACACCCTTGGGCTTTGTAGGAGGAGATGCTTGTGAAGATTGACGCTACTCACCTTTCTGGCCTTCAATTACAACATCTCAATACAGCATCTCTATTCTGCACATCCACTAGCTTTCAACATCTTTTCTGGTTTAAACACCGGCATCCGAGGAGGATTACAGACATATAATAGTGAGAAGTCTTTTCTCCCTCCTGGTAAACACAACGGCTGCAAAAAAAACCTGACATTAAATGAAAAACAGTCCCTTGCGAATTAAACTCGGATTGTCGAATCAATGAAAACGAGTCTATCTGAATGCTGATGGACAGCAGCTACTGTGTTGTTATCCATATTGCGTTTCTTCATTGGGAATACGGCTTATTTGAATTTTCTCCTATATTAAATTATAATCCACCATTTCAGCAAAGGCAAGGCCAAAAGAAGGCATATTTCACACACGCCGTCTTCACACACACGCAGAGCATAACAGTTTTATCCAGACGGCAGGTTTTACAGCTCAATTTGAGAACAAGTGTTTCATTAGTGCAAAACAAAAAGCAGACAGACTCCCTCGGTTTGTGAGGAACGACAGCCAAATCAAAAATTGGGGTTAAGAAGTTCTGCATTGCAGTCCAAAAAAAAAAAAAAAAG